>NC_088235.1:14383070-14393070 GCF_036934945.1 Oncorhynchus masou masou
TATCTCTCTCTCTCTGTATCTCTCTCTCCATCTCTCTCTCTCTCCATCTCTCTTTCTGTCTCTCCATCTCTCTTTCTGTATCTCTCTCTCTCTGTATCTCTCTCTCTCTCTCTCTCTCTGTATCTCTCTCTCCATCTCTCTCTCTCTCTGTCTCTCCATCTCTCTTTCTGTATCTCTCTCTCTTTCTCTCTGTATCTCTCTGTCTCTCTCTGTATCTCTCTCTCTCTCTCTCTGTATCTCTCTCTCTATCTCTCTCTCTCTCTCTCCCTCTCTCTCTCTCTCTCTCTCTCTCTCTCTCCATCTCTCTGTCTGTATCCCCCCACCAGGCAGTACAGTGGCGTAAGGCCCTGGATGTTATTCTCCAGTGGTGTTTCAGTCATAACTTCAGTGTTCGTCTGTACGCCCTGCTGGCCCTGAAGAGGGTGTGGGGTCTGGAGGGGGCGAGGGCCGAGGCCGAGGAGGGGGCGGATGGGCTCGGGGGGCTGGCCACCGTCGTTAAGGCCTGTCTGCACCAGGCTGAGGCCATGCAGAGTACTGGGTGAGTGAGTTACATATGAACTAGGATTATTATGTTGCCAAGGTTGCCGCAGGAATCCCATTCTAAAATTCATACAGTCACTGTACATCTGTACACTATTCATAACATGTATACACGCATGACTGTAAGTCTCTTTGGATAAAAGTGACTGCTAAATGGCATAAATTACTAGAAGTTGCTTTTAAAAAATGTAACCAGGCAAGTCGGTTAAGAACAAATTCTTATTTTCAATGACAGCCTAGGAACAGTGGGTTAACTGCCTTGTTCAGGGGCAGAACCACAGATTTTTACCTTGTCAGCTCATTGATTCGATCTAGCAACCTTTTGGTTACTTGTCCAACGCTCTAACCACTAGGCTACCTGTTGTTATTAGTGATGGAGGAACCACACTTGGTTATCTTAGCTCCATTGGAAACTGTGGATATTGTTATTGGGCTCCCGAGTGGTACAGTGGTCTAAGACACTGTATCTCAGTGCAAGAGGCGTCACTGCAGTACCTGGTTCGAATCCAGGCTGCATCACATCCGGTTGTGATTGGGAGTCCCATAGGGCGGTGCACAATTGGCCCAGCATCGTCTGGGTTTGGCCAGGGTAGGCCGCCATTGTAAATAAGAATTTGTTCTTATCTAACTTGCCTAGTTAAATAAATACATTATTGGACTCCTATAACTACTGTATATCTCTGTACAGAAATGCCAGTAAGAACTGGACCAGGATTCAGGACCACTTCTTCTTTGGTGTCTTTCATCCTGTTCGAGACTATAGTGTGGAAGTAAGACACTGTATTGTTGATTGATTGTGTGAATTTCAAGTATCAAATGTTTTTGTATGTGAATCTTTTAAAATCTCTTGATTCATTGTAATTTGACCTAATTGCGTTGGGTCTCTAAAAAAACAAATGTACTGAGTGTTGATTGAGGAGAGACGACGTGTGTAAACTGTCCCTTTTCCTCCCGTCTCTCCCTGCCAGACCATATTCTACACATTCCCCAGCCTATCAGAGGTGTTTGAGGACGAGTGGATTCCGCCCTGGAAGTTTGAGAAGTTGGTGGACTTCTCCCAGAGTGCATCTCTCCCATTGAGGAACCCTGTCCCTGACCTGAGCCAGATTCAGCCTGGAGACTGGATCCAGCAGGATAAAGGTGCATTCCCCTGAGGGGATAAAGGAAGTTGTATTGAACTGAAAAGGGTATCACCACTAGATGGCAGCAGAGACTGTACCCAACAGACAGCTACTCTGGTTAAAGTGGAGATCACAGCTATTCAACTATTGGTCTGAAGTACTGATGGTTCTCCTTTCTACCTGGTAGTTAAATGATCAATTAATGAAATCGATTGGCCAGGTCCCTGACTTTATAAGTGTTCTGGCCCTCCAGGACTTCAGTTTAAAAGCCATGTTGTAGATGCCTCAGTGTTGTTGTTTGTTAGGGGATCAGGATGGTGAGGAGCGCTGGGCCGAGGTCCAGAAGAAGATGACCCCCTGGAGGTTGGGGATCCAGGAACAGGAGCCAGAGCTGGGTCTAATGCCCCAGCAGAGAGTAGCACGCCTGGGAAAGCTGCACAGTGCCCTCCTGGTGGTTGCCTCGCTCATAGACAAGCCCACCAACCTGGGAGGTTAGTTATTTATTTTCTATTTACCGGTAACCTCTATTTATACAGGTAAGTCAATGCTGAACAACTTGGTACAGGATGAATGTTTTAACCTTCATCTGCTGATCTCTCTGGGTTCCATGTGTAACGGATGTGGAATGATGAACCATGTTCACATGATGAGTAACCTTGCTTGAGACCTGAAGACTTGTGTTAGCTCCCCAGGCTTGAGCTCAAGGAGCTAACACAGTCATGTAGTGTTCAGGAGACCCCAGTTGGAATCCAGTCGGTCACATATGAACCCACAGCCATTTCTATCTGTATTGTATTATTTTCCATTAGCTACCCAATATACTTGGTGTTGCTAAGCGTTGCCATGCAAACAGACAGCAGCAGGCAGCACTACATAAAGTAATCAGTCCTAATCAGAGTTTGTCTAAGGAGCACTAGCACTGCCTCATAACAGACTCATGTTCCCCACTGGGCTGCCGTATCGCTGGGCTGCCGTATCGCTGGGCTGCCGTATCGCTGGGCTGCCGTATCGCTGGGCTGCCGTATCGCTGGGCTGCCGTATCGCTGGGCTGCCGTATCGCTGGGCTGCCGTATCGCTGGGCTGCCGTGGGCTGCCGTATCGCTGGGCTGCCGTATCGCTGGGCTGCCGTATCGCTGGGCTGCCGTATCGCTGGGCTGCCGTATCGCTGGGCTGCCTGCTGTCTGTCTATGTAAGCCTTATGTTGATTTAAATGAGTTTATACAGGAGAAGACCTATTTTATCAACCAATATTCACATCTTTTCATTTAACTACGCAAGTCAGTTAAGAACAAATTCTTATTTTCAATGATGGCCTAGCTACTACCATTAGGCTATTAAATGATGCTAGCAAACTGGCTAGCTACAGTGGCTAGTTAAGATTTTTTTTAACTCGAGTCAATAGTTACTTTTTCTGGCGAGTGGGAGTAATGTATCATCGTCATCGATGAACAAACAAAGGCATACCCCATATCTGTTTAAAAATTGAGAATTTTCGTGGCCAAAGTTGACGTTTAACGTGAGATCCATTTTAGGACCATACAAACACTGTTTTATGTTCTAGGTTTCTAACCGTGTGTCAGAGCTAGAATAGCACCTCTGCAGGATTAACAATTCAACTCGCCCCTGCCTACCCAATGGCAGGTCAATTATTCCTCCTCATGAATCCCTACAGATCTGATAGATGCCGCTCTGCTTTACCACTGAGCTAGTATACAGCTAGGCACTGTCCCTCAACAGTAAAGGCCTTAGAGTAAAGTGGGCTATCCTAGAAGTGGTTAACACCTACTGTAATGCGGCCATTTCTCAGAAGGGGAATTTTCTCTTGCCTAGACAGGACGCCCACCTCAACCGCACGCGTACCTCTTCCTGCCTCCTCCCTGGCTGTTCTGACCTGGGGAGCTAGTCCAGCTAGCACCCTTAGGATACTACATTATCATTAACTTTTAAAACATTCCTTTCCAGAAATGAACCTTTCTCATTCCACTCAATTCTAATCTTACTCCAACCTATTTTATTACTCCCATTACATCTTAAATGTCCAACATTTTAAACATTTCATCATTTAAACATAACATTTCATCATTACACCATGTCAATATCAACCTCATCCAAGACTCTTAAACATGTTCCGGATATACTGTACCTTAAAAACAACCATCATTATAACATTCTTAACCATTTTACTGCATTTCTTTAATCACCCTTTAATATCTTCCACTGTATATTTCCCAATGTTGTCAACCTTTTAACATATTTACCCTTTAATTATTATTTTATAGAATTCCAGTCCCAATTCATTTCAAATTTGTCTTATTTTCTTTAATCAATGTCAATTCTCTCTCAACGTTCATTCTTCTTTGTGCTCCATGTGTGAGTGAAAGTCACTAAAATGTCACAGAGAACTGGGCCTTGGACTGCTATTCTTGACACCTGAAACATCTCTTCTTTCATAGTTCTCCTCACTCCTCCTCTTGCCTCTGTCCTGCTGGACTGAAGGAGAACATGCTCAATAAAGTGTCTCGGCATAATGGTCACGTAGAGGTGCGTTAGAGATTGAGCGATTAAGGTATTATTGAGCCAAGTCTTTGACTAGAAAGGGTTCCTTTTCTTTGAGTGCAGTAAAGAATGCAGCTTTGACGTGTGGTCCACCTGAATTCAGTGCCTCGTATATCACTCTCATCTTGGCCTGGCGGGTCAGTGCAGCGCTGATATTTGCATTGATCTCTTCACCGATCATGCCCTTCGTGAAGAGAATATCTGCTATGGCAAACACATTATTGACTCTTTGAATGATCTGTGGTCTGAATTCATCAACAAACTCAATGTCTCTTGTGGATGAATCATCTCTGTATTCCTCTGTTCGTATTTCAGCTTTCCATGCAGATTCTCCCTTCTCACCTATCAACTCCATCTCAAAGTCCTTCGCAGGGTCCTTTATGTACACTTCAAAGTAGTTTGGCCTGGTGCTTCTCAGCTTGATCTTTTCTGGCGTAATCGAGGCTGGACACGAGGTCTTGAGGGTGAAGCGACTCCCCTTGCGAAGGGACGTCTCCGGCCTTGCCTTTGGAAGTCTTAAGAACCCATAGGACCTCTCCTGGGCCTCCACCTCCCGTGCTAGAGAAGGATCCCATCGGATCAGATATGTGTGTAAGGTGAGGAGTGCTCTGGTGGACCTAAATATCAGAAGGTCACAGTGCACTCTCCAATGCAACCCACGTCTCAGTACCAAACCCCTGCCAGAGAAGGAGGGACGAAGCAGTTTGGCGTGGAACCCCGTCACCTCATCCACTTCTTCCACAAGCACTCTGTTGTCTTTCACATGTAGAACCTTCATGTCTTCTCTCAAGGAGGATTGTGGGTAGTCTGGATCTATACAGACAAAGTGTGGCAGACTAATTTCCTCTAGTTTGCCAGAAATCATTGTGATGTCCAGTAATGGACCTCCTTCTTCAAACCGCATGTTGTTCAGAGTGGCCCTGTGAGGCTCCCAGGAGCTGAACTGGTATCGCAGACTGACTTTGCTCTCACATACCCACCGCAGCCCTGATAAGATGCACTCGTAATGCCCTGCTGCAGAAGAGTCGAGTGTGTAGACGGTGGTCTCATCCTCTGTAGACACGGAGGGTTCAACCTGAATCCAGGACATTGAGCTCTTTATATGGTTGCAATTCAAACATTCCTTTGGACAATGGGTTTTAAGGCCAAACTCTTTTTGGAGACACATATTTGACTCTGAATAGTTGACTCCAATCTCTTTGGCCAGTTTAGTGATGATTGTTCCTACTGAATCCAGTGCCTTTTTGTACAACTGTCTTATTGTTCCAGTGATGAAACTACTACCATCCTTTTCACCAGGACGAAGTTTGTCCATGATCTTTGTATGTATGACTTCAAGCCTATCTATCATTAAGTTCTGTTGTTTTAAATCGCGTTCGATATTATCACCGAGAGACAGAAGAAGTGAAACTAAAGTCTTCAATTCCTGTTTACTAGGTTCTGCCCTTTCAATTACGTTTGAGAGCTCATCAAGTTGTGACAACTGGGGTAGCAGAGGATTTGACTGTTCAGGACTGTTAGTTTCACAGTTCTCAACATCTTGATCTTTTGATGTGGCCATTTTCTCTCCAAAAGGGGCAATCCGCAGTGGCTACATCCACTTTTGGACTTATAAAGCAGTAATGTTCTTGCTAAGCCATTGATTCTAGAAGAATATAGTTGAAAAATAACTAATGAGCTTAGTTCAACTGTCGTACCCCATCAGAACCCAGAATATAAGCTTGCTTTATGGCAACATTTGTTAACATCGTAATTGTAAACAAACACGGTATAGCCTCAAAACGTGAAAAAAATAATATCCTCTGGTATGTGTTGTCAGGTGTAATCCATTTACTACAGGAAATGTCTAGCCAGTTTCCCTTTTTATTGTCCAAACGTCACGTTGTGAATTTGCGTTCCTCTCCCAGTCTCAGTTAGTTCCACTCCTAACAGACAATTAATTAATGTCCAAATCAACAAAAGAAAGACATGAGAGAACTGCTGTGAAGTAGCCTTTCCCGCTGCAAGAGTTACTTTCAGTCTTAAAATGGGTGTGATCTGTGGACTGTGATTGGCTTTAATGCAGTCACATGGTCTTTGAGTAAAGGTGGATATTTTTAAGGTGGATTTTCAACAATATTATATTTTATACAGGGTGGCTATCACAATGTTAGATTTAAATGTGAATTCCTAAGGCTGCAACTTGTGCATCCCACAGAATCAAAAAGCTGACGAGTATCTGGTTAAATAATCACATCCTTATTACACACGTCATTAAACCACACTGCAAAATATGACTTTTACAGTATTTTATGTGCTGATCTGGGCTATTTTGCATAAAGAAAATATCGCTCTATACCTGTAGCATTCAGAATAATTGAAACATTTAAATAATGATTGTGTAAATCATTGTGTTTTTGTTTGATTTATATTTCTGTGTGTGTGTGCATGTCGTCTGTCTTCCATTAAAATTGACAAAAATAGCTTTTTAGCAACAAAACAATCTCAAGCAATAATTGTTATAGGACTGGGAGTGGGAAACTAATAACTAGCTGTTATTGGCAGAGAGGTTTGTTATTGGTCTATTAACTAATTAAACTTAATCTCGACCAATGCAAAACCTGCTGATTAGAAAGTCCTTTGTAGATTGTATTTTCAAACAGCAAACGTTTTCACACTTTTACAGTGTTAGTTTTATCAGGTGACACAAAACACAGGAAAAACAGAATTTTGACTGCACTGGGCCTTCTTAATAAAATATCACCTTAGACCTGTAGCATACAAATATCTGAAACATGTAAATAGTGGTTGTGTAATTGTTTGTTAATGTGTACATACATGTGTGTGTAGGACATGTGAGCTCTTTGGGGCCAGTGGCCTGTAGATAAAACATATCGACCATTAAACACTGAACTAAAATATAAACGCAACATGCAACAATTTAGTCAATTGAAATAAATGAATTAGGCCCTATTCTATGTATTTCACATGGCTGGGAATATAGATATGCATCTATTGGTCACAAATACCCTAAAAGAAAACTCCAAAAAACAGCTTCGATCACGAACTGCAATCAGATCAAGACCAGGATGAGGATGACGAGCATGCAGATGAGCTTCCCTGAGGCGGTTTCTGACAGTTTGTGCAGCAATTATTTGGTTGTGTAAACCCACAGTTTCATCAGCTGTCCGGGTGGCTGGTCTCAGACGATCCCGCAGATGAAGAAGCCGGATATAGGAGGTCCTGGTTTGACTTGGTTACACGTAGTCTGCGGTTGTGAGGCCAGTTGGATGTACTGCCAAATTCTCCAAAATTATGTTGGAGGTGGCTTATGGTAGGGAAATGCACATTACATTATCTGGACATTCCTGCAGTCAGTATACCAATTGCGCGCTCTCTCAAAACTTGAGACATCTGTGGCATTGTGTGACAAAACTGCACATTTTTAGAGTGGCCTTTTATTGTCCCCAGCACAAGGTGCACTTGTGTAATGATCATGCTGTTTAACCAGCTTCTTGATTTGCCACACCTGTCAGTTGGATGGATTATATTGGTAAAGGAGAAATGCTCACTAACAGGTATGTAAACATATTTGTGCTCAAAATTTGAGACAAATAAGTTATTTGTGCGTCTGGAAAATGTCTGGCATCTTATTTCAGCTCGTGAAACATGGGACCGACACTTTACATGTTGCATTTATTATTTTGTTCAGTGTAATATGTGTTGGACAGTCTTTGACAAGTCAGTGATAAACACTTTCGCGCTCTCTCTCTGTCTCACTCTCTCCTCTCTCTTGCGCTCTCTCTTTGTCTCTCTCATTGTCTTTCTCTCTTTGTCTCTCTCGATGTGTGTGTGTGTGTGTGTGTGTGTGTGTGTGTGTGTGTGTGTGTGTGTGTGTGTGTGTGAAGGTCTGTGTAGGACGTGTGAGATCTTTGGGGCCAGTGCTCTGGTGTTGGACAGTCTTCGCCACGTCAGTGATAAACACTTCCAGGCCCTGAGTGTCTCCTCTGAGCTATGGCTCCCCCTACTGGAGGTAGGTAACAACACTTTAGTAGCCTAAACCACAGGTGTCAAGCTCATTCCGCAGAGGGTTGAGTGTCTGCAGGTTTTCGCTCCTCCCTTGTACTTGATTGATGAATTAAGGTCACTAATTAGTAAGGAACTCCCCTCCCCTGTTTGTCTAGGTTTTACTTGACAGGAAAAACTAAAACCAGCTGACACTTGTCCCTCCTTGGAATGATTTGGACACCATTGACCTAAAGTCTCCAGTGCTGTAGTGGAGGGTAAATGCACCTTTTTCAGTGCAGATGTAGAGGAAGGAGGACAGCTGAACACTCTAGGATATTGAGATGTTCACCAAGTTCATTCACTCTACTGTGTTCAGCTGACTTTTTAGCCAGTTAAAAAAGTGTTAACATAACATCATATATTTGTGTCTCTACCAGGTGAAGCCCGTAGAACTAGCTGACTTCTTGCAGCTGAAGAAGAGGGAGGGCTACTGCATTGTGGGAGTGGAGCAGACAGCCAATAGTCAGAGTCTAAAGGACTACAAGTTCCCTGAGAAGACTCTGTTACTGCTGGGGTAAAACCACTCTCCTGTAGGACAGCAGAGCACATTGTCATGTCCAGTTGTATATAACTTTGTGTCATATTGGAAGTATTTTCTGCTTCAACAAAAGCCATGACATGACATGCAATTATTCACTAACAGACAAAACCACACAAATGAATAATCAATGCATGACATAATTATTGCACATCAATTCATTGACTTGACTGTATAAACACACATGTACATACACAGCCATGGCCGGGACTGTCTCACGGGTCAGGGAGGAAGATGACAAAGCTCTTTAATGGAATCTCAGTTATGGAGTGAGTGTTCCCCTGGGTCCCGATCAGGCAGACGCACAGCTCTGCTTCCTGCTGCCGTGAGGAGACATGCCCAGGCATGCTGGTCTCTAATGGGTGCTCTGTGGAGGGAAGAACAGGGAACACACGCTCCAGCCATGCATCACATGCACAAATGTATGTATGTATGTATGTATATACAGTGGGGAGAACAAGTATTTGATACACTGCTGATTTTGCAGGTTTTCCTATTTACAAAGCATGTAGAGGTCTGTAATTTTTATCATATGTACACTTCAACTGTGAGAGACCAATTCTAAAACAATAAGTATTTGATCACCTACCAAACAGTAAGAATTCCGACTCACAGACCTGTTTTTCTTTAAGAAGCCCTCCTGTTCTCCACTCATTACCTGTATTAACTGCACCTGTTTGAACTCGTTACCTGTATAAAAGACACCTGTCCACACACTCAATCAAACAGACTCCAACCTCTCCACAATGGCCAATACCAGAGAGCTGTGTAAGGACATCAGGGATAAAATTGTAGACCTGCACAAGGCTGGGATGGGCTACAGGACAATAGGCAAGCAGCTTGGTGAGAAGGCAACAACTGTTGGCGCAATTATTAGAAAATGGAAGAAGTTCAAGATGATGGTCAATCACCCTCAGTCTGGGGCTCCATGTAAGATCTCACCTCGTGGGGCATCAATGATCATGAGGAAGGTGAGGGATCAGCCCAGAACTACACGGCAGGACCTGGTCAATGACCTGAAGAGAGCTGGGACCACAGTCTCAAAGAAAACCATTAGTAACACACTACGCCGCCATGGATTAAAATCCTGCAGCGCACGCAAGGTCCCCCTGCTCAAGCCAGCGCATGTCCAGGCCTGTCTGAAGTTTGCCAATGATCATCTGGATGATCCAGAGGAGGAATGGGAGAAGGTCATGTA
>NC_088235.1:14398070-14510570 GCF_036934945.1 Oncorhynchus masou masou
TGCTACATCGATGGCGGAGGCTCGGCTCAACTTGTCCCCCCGAACTAAACTGGTTCTGGAGGTCCTGATGGTGTTGATGTGTCTCGGCGCAGTCACAGGTGTGTGTCATCATAACTGCAAGGAAAACCTTTTATTTTCATAAAGCTCATGAAAATATACTTCATCATTTAGAAAAAGTGAATCACTTTTCAGTTTTCACTGACTTCCAGTTTATGTGCGTTATCTTCATTGTAGCAGTAGACGCCCACTATGTTCCCCTCTGCCTTCAATACATTGGGCTCCTATAATGGTTTTAATTAGAAATGTGGGGTTTAAGAGGTCCTAAACCCTGATTAAAAAGACCATGAACACTGATTAAAGATGCTCTGAACACTGATTTGGAGAGCCTTTATGCCTGTGTAAAATAATCAAGGGGAAACGCTGGCGTGATGAATGCTGTACAAATCCCCGCTGGGTGCTGCTATACACTGTTGGCAGATGTCTCTGTGTGATGTGCTTTCTTTTAGAAAGACACTGGCCATGTTTGTGATTAAAGCACCACAAGCATCGAAATATTGTTTTTGATGTTGCCTTATTCTTTAAATGGAATTTGTAGCAATGGCTTTTCTTAGAAAAATGCTTTGAAACCTCTACAGTAAGCCTACTCTGAAACTTGCTGTATAAATTAAAGCGGCAATCAGCAGTTGAAACAACAACCAAGCGTTTTCCCTGCCCCCGTTCCTCTACAAAGCTGACAGTTGGGGCTGAAGAAATATAACCACTCTCAAATTCATGGATGTAGCTATGGATGCAAGGACTGACCATCTAGGAGATCCAAAATATAGTTTTAACCATGTTGAGGCTATATAGTGTCTTTACATTTACTTTGTTTACAAACATTGGTGTAAAACAAGTTTATATTTTGGGTTCTGATGAGGTACGACAGTTGAACTAAGCTCATGAGGCATACGTTATATTCCTCAAGAATCAATGGATACATACAGATAACTGCCAAAATAAAGAAAACACTTGAGTAAACGAGGGGATACAAAGTGTATATTAAAAGCAGGTGCTTCAACCCAGGAGTGGTTCCTGAGTTCATTAAGCAATTATCATCCCATCATGCTTAGGGCCATGTATAAAAAATGCCCAGTTGCCCATTATTTTGGCTACCAAGAGATCTCAGTTGTGGGTGTGTCAGTCAGCCAGTCAGTCACCAAATCCCAACCCAACTGAACACTTATGTGAGATTCTGGAGTTTTCCACCATCATCGACAACAAAACACCACATTATGGCATTTCTCGTGGAAGAGTGGTGTTTCAACCCTCCAATAAAGTTCCAAACAATTGTAGAATCTATGTCAAGCTGTGCTGATGGCGCGTGGTGTCCCAGCGCCCTATGAAGATGCTTTATGTTGGTTTCCTTTATTTTGGCAGTTACCGGTATCTTTCATTCACAGAGGTGGGACTGAATCACTATTATTCGAGTCACAAGCAAGTCGTAAGTCATGAGGTCCATGTCTCAAGTCCAGTCACAAATAGAACTGGTCGAGTCTGGAGTCAAGTCCAAGTCGTGCATTGTAAGAGCAAGTCAAGTCTCAAGTCAAGTAAAATAAAACATCGATACATGCAATGACTTCAACTACAAATATGTGTCTATTTATTGAGGCTACCTGACAGCTCTTTTCATTATTTTGTCTACAACACATTTTGATGATGTAATAATGAATTTGAACATCAAATTTTAAATGCAAGCTTCATAAGTAAATGATCCATTTGAATCCATTTCGACATAGCAAAAGACCAGTAGGCCTATGTGTTGCTAGATGCCCAATGCTGGTGAGCTTGTAAAGTAAACAGTTAATATTATTTTGGATCTGTAAATATTTATTTATGGCAATCCTCTCTCTCTCTACAATTTGACGTTTTGCCTGCACCCGATCCTATAGTTGTACAGCAAATCAACAAACCTAAACGTTTTGACCGGAGTGCGCCATAAAGGAGTGTTCAACGCTCGCGAACTCCCGCGCACGCACATGCACACGCGAACACAATCTGAGTAGATGTATCCTGTCATTGCCATACAAATAAACGGTTATGTATTTTCAAAACACAAGATACAGAAATAAACTGCGTTTTACACCTGCATTTTGAGCTGAAAGTCATTTATGTCAATATCAATTAGGGATATCATGTCACTTCTCTCGAGTCCAGAGCAAGCAGCATCATAACGCTTCGAACACACCGACAGTGTTTTGGCGCAAAATGGTATGATGCCTCATCTGGATATGTAAGCAACAACAGTTCAACATTCACCTTCTGCTACCATTTCTGTCAAGCAATTAACGCATACAGTTTGACACATATGTTCGAAATGCACTACACCGAACGCACTGCAACTACATCTGCAACGCAATGCTGCGAAGCAAACGCAGCGTTTCATTGGAAATGGATGTAATTCTGGTGTTCCAAAATGCCATCTGTCTGTGGGTGTGTTCTAAGCGTTACAAGGCTGGAAGCCAAGGTTCTGCATTCGCTATAGGCAGTGGAGGTCGGAAAGCAGGGTCTGTCTGTAGCCTTTCTCTTCCTCACAAACATCTTCATCCCATAAGTATTGAAGGCAGTGTGATGTTACAGCTGTCTTGTGACATATAGCCAATACGTAGAACTGAGGTACTGTATATATAGCCTAATTAACTCACCCAAACTAGGCCTCACTGAAATATGAAAATGTTCTCATGAAATTGCCTGGTAGCCTGTTGTTCTGGCAAAGATCCTCTGTAACAGATTTCTGAGCTGTATATAGATAATATCAACGTAGGCTACTCTGTTTTTACCAGGAAAAACCGGAGAGGATGAAACAAGTGATTTTTGGTCACTTATCTGGATAAGTGCGGGGCGGCTGATGCTGCAGACTGGTCATTGGTCAACAGTCAATACACACATCTTTTCCATGTTGTGTTTCTGAGAAAGGAGTTTGGTGTAATGCCTTAGGCCTATGTTGGTGACCAGATCGAATAGGCTTAGTTATACATATCAAATATACAAATGGTAGGCTATACCTATATAGCCTATTAAAACCATATAAAAATACAAATAAATCCATTCAGTTTCACACTCTGACCCCCAAAAACCTCCTGTGACCCACCCCAACTTTAAAAACCACCAGCTCATCCGACCTCTGTTGACTGACAGATTGCTGGTCCAATCAGAGGGCCAAGTGTGCGTTTCACTACCCAATCTCTTGCACGTGTTTTGCAAGCTACAGTGTCTGGCTGTGTGGAGAGAATTCCGCCAAGACTCTGTGCCACAAAATAAGTGACAAAATGTTACAAAACCTGGCCAGATAATGTCACTTCATCAGTCTCAAGTCAAGTCCTAGTCTTGAGGCTCAAAGTCTAGCCTCAAATCATCACATTTCTGACTGGAGTCAAACTCGAGTCCAGGTAATGTGACTCGAGTCCACACTGTTAATTTATACATCCAAAAATGACTATAGCAACTGCAGATAGGCCCCTTTAATGGAAGGCAAAGATCCATGTGACTCTAATGCTGTCATATTATGTGTGTGTGTCTGTAGGTAACATCCTGGTGATTGTGATAGTGGCGGCCACCAAGACCTTCCACTGCGTGACATCAGTGCTCATTATGAACCTGGCCATCAGTGACCTGTTGGTCGGGGTTGGAGTCATGCCCTTCATAGCTCTCTCCATCATG
Organism: Oncorhynchus masou masou; assembly: GCF_036934945.1. Lineage (NCBI taxonomy): Eukaryota > Metazoa > Chordata > Actinopteri > Salmoniformes > Salmonidae > Oncorhynchus > Oncorhynchus masou. The sequence goes on from NC_088235.1 coordinate 14,401,767, forward strand.
AACAACGGATGGGTCGACTGTACTGTAAGGCTGATCTGGGGCTTCTATTCATCTGTCTGTGTGAGAGTGTGTGTGAGTGTCATTGATGTTATAGTGCCTCTAAGCAGTCATATAGTTAATCTGTAGGTACCATAACCCAGGGGTGTACCATAACCCAGGGGTGGACCACAACCCAGGGGTGTACCATAACCCAGGGGTGTACCATAACCCAGGGGTGTAGCATAACCCAGGGGTGTACCATAACCCAGGGGTGTAGCATAACCCAGGGGTGTACCATAACCCAGGGGTGGACCACAACCCAGGGGTGTACCATAACCCAGGGGTGTAGCATAACCCAGGGGTGTTACATAACCCAGGGGTGTACCATAACCCAGGGGTGTAGCATAACCCAGGGGTGTTACATAACCAAGGGGTGTACCATAACCCAGTGGAGGCCAACCCTCCTAATGGAGAGCTACAGGGTTGTCATGCGGGTCGCTCTCCTGGAGCAGGGATGTCAGGTGGGTAACTCTGCTGGAGCAGGGTTGTCAGGTGGGTAACTCTCCTGGAGCAGGGTTGTCAGGTGGGTAACTCTCCTGGAGCAGGGTTGTCAGGTGGGTAACTCTCCTGGAGCAGGGTTGTCAGGTGGGTAACTCTCCTGGAGCAGGGTTGTCAGGTGGGTTGCTCTCCTGGAGCAGGGTTGACAGGTGGGTCGCTCTCCTGGAACAGGGTTGTCAGTGGCTGCCCCTTCCATAACACTAGTGAGTCTTTCAAACGTTTATTTGATTGTCTGTGTGTGAGAAATGTGCCCCATAACAGTGAATGGACTGGTTCATCTGTTTCTCCCTACCTTCTGTCTGCTAGGACCTGTGTCTGTATGTGGGGTACACCTCCTCAGTCTACTGTACAGCCTCAGTCCTGACCCTGGCAGCCATCGCCCTGGACCGCTACCACTCTATCATGGACTGTCTGCGCTACAGGTAATTCAATGATCCTGACTAACTACAAGACTATACATTTGAACCAACTAAAATAGATCTAGACAAATAATACAATGCCTTCAGAAAGTAATCCCAGGGGGTGTGAATACTTTCTGAAGGCAAAGTACTACTAACTGAAGATCTAGACCAATCAGATCTAAACCTAGGACATCTCATTAGACTATAGATCTAGACCAATCCAATCTAAACCTAGGACATCTCATTAGACTATAGATCTAGACCAATCAGATCTAAACCTAGGACATCTCATTAGACTATAGATCTAGACCAATCAGATCTAAACCTAGGACATCTCATTAGACTATAGATCTAGACCAATCAGATCTAAACCTAGGACATCTCATTAGACTATAGATCTAGACCAATCAGATCTAAACCTAGGACATCTCATTAGACTATAGATCTAGACCAATCAGTTTTTGACCTAGGACATCTCATTAGACTATAGATCTAGACCAATCTGTTTTTAACCAAGGACATCTCATTTGACTATAGATCTAGACCAATCAGATTTAAACCTAGGACATCTCATTAGACTATAGACCAATCAGATCTAAACCTAGGACATCTCATTAGACTATAGACCAATCCGATCTAAACCTAGGACATCTCATTAGACTATAGACCAATCCGATCTAAACCTAGGACATCTCATTAGACTATAGACCAATCCGATCTAAACCTAGGACATCTCATTAGACTATAGATCTAGATTAGAAACAGTTAAATCAAGCACAGACATTTCCTTCAGAAAATTGAACTTTTCTAGTTATTTTGATTATTATTCCAGTTCCCACTGTACCCTATGGAGGAAGTGTGCTGTGGTGCTGTGGATCTGGCTCCAGGCCTTGGTCACCAGCTGTCCTCCTCTGCTGGGCTGGAGCACTGTGTCCTACATGGCTCCCATGTACAGGTTGGTGTAGGTTCCATTCCCGCTGGGGTCAAATATACTAACAATGTATGATCTCAAAATGTATGGAATGTCAGCACTAAAATGTATGTTTGCTTTAGATAAAAGCCTGCATTGCCCTTATTAATGTTTAATATTTTCCGTGAGTACAATGTATCAATAATTGCTATTACTCATTCTTACAGTGTTGCGTAACAGTGATCATTTCCAATACTTGTTACACTGTGCAGTACTTCCAATACTTGTTACACTGTGCAGTACTTCCAGGACATGTTACAGTAACAAGGTGACTAATGTAAACTATCACCATGTACTATTATTTCAGCTGTGCGGTGAACTGGAAGAGCAGTCCCAGCTACACAGCCTTCATGGCTGCCCTGTCCTTCCTCATGCCTGCTGCAGTAATCCTCTTCTGCTACGTCATCATCGTCCGTGTAGCCCGGAGCCACGCCAGGAGGATCCACAACCTGGAGGACCAGCTCCAGAGAAACACTGGAATGCCGAGCTCCTCCTTCCCGACCGAGAGTACTTCTGAGCGGACTAGTCCGAGGTGTCAAGGTGCCCACGGTCCTTCCACCTCCAGGCTGGTGTATCATCTGAGTGGGCGGTTTGTATCGGAGACCCATGGAGAGGTTGGGGACGAGGTTCCTTCAGGGTCAGATCATACTGCTGGAGCTCCACAGACCTCCAACCACCCAGACTCTACCTCCAGCTCCAATGCTGCATCCCGGAGACTGTTCTCCTTCCTGGCCCAACACGCCCCCCATGGCCACCCCCATCCGCCCCACCAGAACTCCAACTCCAATCACCTCCATCACCACGGGGTTGTACGTCTCTTCCTGGTTATCGCCGCCTTCTTCCTGTGTTGGACTCCATATATAGGCGTTGCGCTGGTCCAGGCCACGGAGACCGCCCTATCGTGTAAGTCCTCCTTAGTCCCGCCCTCAGCGGTTACCTTCTCCTATTGGTTGGTTCTGTTGAACTCAGACATCAATCCTCTGCTGTATGCTCTGCTCAGTCAGAGGTTCCAGGGGGCTCTGCGGTGCCTGAAGCAGAAGATCAGAGTGCGTCTTGGGGGGAACGTGGTGGGGAGTGGGGGAGGCGAGACCAGGGGGGAGGGAGAGGGGGGGAGGAGCAGTGAACCATGTGACCCATGTACTCTGACTTCCGTCCATCCCCGCCCCCATCCTGGCCTAGTATGTTCTGGACCTGGGTCTAACATCCACAACCCACCTGTAGGAGAGGGGCTGAGACGGGCCTACTGCTCTTCCATCTTCACAGTCGACTCCAACTTCTCGGACAGCTCCAGGGAGCGTGTGTGTGGTGTGTTCCGCCCCGGTAGCTCCGCCTCTTCCTCCACCTCCTCCTGCCCCCTGTGGCAGGACTCAGTTGGAGGAGGCGGGGAGAGGAGTTCAAACAGGAGGTTGGAGTGCCTGCAGGTCCCCACCAGGACAGCAGAGGGCAGCAGTCTGCCGTTGTCTGCAGCCACCAGAGACAGACAGGCAACCTTCTTCTATGGACAGATCACAGTGAGGGTAGAGCATGATGTATGCTAGTCGGAGCGGATTAAGATCTTTATGACCCATCCATCTGTCGTTGATCAAGGCACTTAACCCCGAATGAAACGTCTCCAGGAGTGCTGTACTATGATTTACCCTGCGCTCCAACCTCAGAGGACGTGGGGTAAAACAGAAGACTAACGGCTCGATTCAACCAGATCCGCTTCAGCCGACATCAGCATAGCAGTTGTTTTGATGGTGTCAGAGGCAGAAAGAACTGCGTTAGAGCTGTCAAATCCACAAGTGGCTCCCGGCATTATACCTATAGCAGACATTGCGATTGGCTGCACAGAGTCTGATTAACAGAAATCCTATACAGTCTTGTTTACAAGTTTGAATAGTGGAATGTGAGATGTAATCTACACCTTTATTAGAAACACTGGAATGTGAGATGTAATCTACACCTTCATTAGAAACACTGGAATGTGAGATGTAATCTACACCTTCATTAGAAACACTGGAATGTGAGATGTAATCTACACCTTTATTAGAAACACTGGAATGTGAGATGTAATCTATACCTCCATTAGAAATACTGGAATGTGAGATGTAATCTATACCTTTATTAGAAACACTGGAATGTGAGATGTAATCTACACCTTCATTAGAAACACTGGAATGTGAGATGTAATCTACACCTTTATTAGAAACACTGGAATGTGAGATGTAATCTACACCTTCATTAGAAACACTGGAATGTGAGATGTAATCTACACCTTCATTAGAAACACTGGAATGTGAGATGTAATCTACCCCTTTATTAGAAACACTGGAATGTGAGATGTGATCTACACCTCCATTAGGAACACTGGAATGTGAGATGTAATCTATACCTCCATTAGGAACACTGGAATGTGAGATGTAATCTACACCTTCATTAGGAACACTGGAATGTGAGATGTAATCTACACCTTCATTAGAAACACTGGAATGTGAGATGTAATCTACACCTTTATTAGAAACACTGGAATGTGAGATGTAATCTACACCTTCATTAGGAACACTGGAATGTGAGATGTAATCTATACCTTTATTAGAAACTGGAATGTGAGATGTAATCTACAGTTTTATTAGAAACACTGGAATGTGAGATGTAATCTACACCTTTATTAGGAACACTGGAATGTGAGATGTAATCTACACCTCCATTAAGAACACTGGAATGTGAGATGTAATCCACACCTTCATTAGAAACACCAGAATGTGAGATTTTAATCTACACCTTCATTAGGATGATAGAAATTCCCCTTTTTTTGGTTAAATTAGTTTTTTATTTGAAAATAATTGTTTCAGGGAGCTGAACTTCTAACATGAGTGTGGCTTCTTGACAAGCAGCTGCGTGTAAATTAAATCTGTTATACTGTCTAGTTCCTTTGTAAATTACATCTGTTATACTGTCAAGTTCCTTTGTAAATTACATCTGTTATACTGTCTAGTTCCTTTGTAAATTAAATCCGTTATACTGTCTATGTCACGACTTCAGCCGAAGTGGGTTCCTCTCCTTGTTCGTGCGGTGCTCAGAGGTAGGCGTCGCACGACTTCAGCCAAAGTGGGTTCCTCTCCTTGTTCGGGCGGTGCTCGGAGGTAGGCGTCGCCGGTCTACTAGCCATCGCCGATCCACTTTTCATTTTCCGTTTGTTTTGTCTTTGTTTCTACACACCTGTTTTTCATTCCCCTAATTATTGTTCATGTACAGTGGGGCAAAAAAGTATTTGGTCAGCCACCAATTGTGCAAGTTCTCCCACTTAAAAAGATGAGAGAGGCCTATAATTTTCATCATAGGTACACTTCAACTATGACAGACAAAATGAGGAGAAAAATTCCAGAAAATCACATTGTAGGATTTTTTATGAATTTATTTGCAAATTATGGTGGAAAATAAGTATTTGGTCACCAACAAACAAGCAAGATTTCTGGCTCTCACAGACCTGTAACTTCTTCTTTAAGAGGCTCCTCTGTCCTCCACTCGTTACCTGTATTAATGTCACCTGTTTGAACTTGTTATCAGTATAAAAGACACCTGTCCACAACCTCGCAGTCACACTCCAAACTCCACTATGACCAAGACCAAAGAGCTGTCAAAGGACACCAGAAACAAAATTGTAGACCTGCACCAGGCTGGGAAGACTGAATCTGCAATAGGTAAGCAGTTTGGTTTGAAGAAATCAACTGTGGGAGCAATTATTAGGAAATGGAAGACATACAAGACCACTGATAATCTCCCTCGATCTGGGGCAAGATCTCACCCCGCGGGGTCAAAATGATCACAAGAACGGTGAACAAAAATCCCAGAACCACACGGGGGGACCTAGAGAATGACCTGCAGAGAGCTGGGACCAAAGTAACAAAGCCTACCATCAGTAACACACTACGCCGCCAGGGACTCAAATCCTGCAGTGCCAGACGTGTCCCCCTGCTTAAGCCAGTACATGTCCAGGCCCGTCAGAAGTTTGCTAGAGAGCATTTGGATGATCCAGAAGAAGATTGGGAGAATGGCATATGGTCAGATGAAACCAAAATATTACTTTTTGGTAAAAACTCAACTAGTCGTGTCTGGAGGACAAAGAATGCTGAGTTGCATCCAAAGAACACCATACCTACTGTGAAGCATGGGGGTGGAAACATCATGCTTTGGGGCTGTTTTTCTGCAAAGGGACCAGGACGATTGATCAGTGTAAAGGAAAGAATGAATGGGGCCATGTATCGTGAGATTTTGAGTGAAAACCTCCTTCCATCAGCAAGGGCATTGAAGATGAAACGTGGCTGGGTCTTTCAGCATGACAATGATCCCAAACACACCGCCCGGGCAACGAAGGAGTGGCTTCGTAAGAAGCATTTCAAGGTCCTGGAGTGGCCTAGCCAGTCTCCAGATCTCAACCCCATAGAAAATCTATCTGCAAATAAATTAATTAAAAATCCTACAATGTGATTTTCTGGATTTTTTTCCCTCATTTGGTCTGTCATAGTTGAAGTGTACCTATGATGAAAATTACAGGCCTCTCTCATCTTTTTAAGTGGGAGAACTTGCACAATTGGTGGCTGACTAAATACTTTTTTGCCCCACTGTATTTAACCCTCTGTTTCCCCCATGGTGTTGTGCGGGATTGTTTTATGTCATGTTCTGTAATGTTGGTGACTGGTTATTTTGACAGGTGCTGTTTTTTGCCCGTGTGTAAAAGTTGATGTTCGTGTGTTTGTGTTTGGGAAAGTGTAGTGTTTTACCTTGCACCATTCATTATTCTGAGTAAAGTTACGTTGCTCCCAGTTCTCTGCTCTCCTGCGCCTGACTGCATACACCAGCTACACCCACCATTCTGACAGAATCCCGCAACAGTTGAGGATATGGAGTCAGCAGGAGCAGACAACCCCGTATTAAGGGTCGAGGAGCGAGTCCAGCAGCATGCGGCCATGCTGCAACATCTCGCCACCGGCATGGATCGCGTCCTGCAGACGATGGATCGCTGGGAGAGAAGAGGAGTGCCGCCAGCTCCTCCGCCGACACCACCAATGGCACCACTACCCACCCCTCCTTCACCTGGTCCCAGTGGGATCTGGCTCGCTCTTCCGAGGGACTATGATGAGACGGCTTCGGGATATCAGGGGGTCCTACTCCAGCTGGAGCTTTACTTAGCAACCATTCACCCGGCTCCCTCGGGCCGTGAGAGCGTGTCCGCCCTTATCTCCTGCATCTCAGGGAAAGCCCTGGAGTGGGCCAACGCCATTTGGGGGGAAGGAGAAGCGGTGTTGGACCAATTTGAGGAGTTCACGGCTTTTTCACCTTAGGCAGGAGACAAGGAGCGCACAGGAGTTTGCGTTGGACTTTCTGACCCTGGCCGCCAGCACTGGATGGAACGGCAGGGCCCTGATCGATCACTACCATTGTAGTTTGCTTGAGGACGTCCATAGGGAGTTGGCCTGCAGGGAAACCACACTCACCTTTGACCAGCTGGTGGACATGTCCATCTGGTTGGATAACCTGCTGGCCAGCCGCGGACGTCCAGATCGGGGTCTGTTGGTTACATTCCCCAGCACCACCGCTGCAACGCCCATGGAGCTGGGAAGTGCTGCACTTCGGGCGACCGGAGGAGGGGCCGTTCCATACACCATCTGTGGCCGCAGAGGGACCACTGTTGGTCGGTGCTGGGGAGGTTCCTCTAGGAGTCGAGGCAGCAGGCAGGGCACTATCGTGTCACCCCAGGTGAGTCGGCACCAGGCTCACCCAGAGCCCCCTGTTGCTCACATGTTTTTGTTGATTCATTTTCCTGACCCCCCCCCCCCCTCCCCCACATTCCCAGCATAAGGCCTCGTAGATTCAGGCGCAGCTGGGAATTTTATAGACAGATCATTTGCCCATAGTTTAGGGATCCCCTTGTTCCTGTGGACATGCCCTTCCCTAGATAGTCGACCACTAGGGTCAGGGCTGATTAGGGATCCCCATTGTTCCTGTGGACATGCCCTTCCCTAGATAGTCGACCATTAGGGCCAGGGCTGATTAGGGATCCCCATTGTTCCTGTGGACATGCCCTTCCCTAGAGAGTCGACCACTAGGGTCAGGGCTGATTAGGGATCCCCATTGTTCCTGTGGACATGCCCTTCCCTAGAGAGTCGACCACTAGGGTCAGGGCTGATTAGGGATCCCCATTGTTCCTGTGGACATGCCCTTCCCTAGATAGTCGACCACTAGGGTCAGGGCTATTAGGGAGGCCACCGCTCCACATGGTTATGTGCATGCTGAAGATAGTCGACCACTAGGGTCAGGGCTGATTAGGGAGGTCACCGCTCCACATGGTTACGTGCATGCTGAAGATAGTCGACCACTAGGGTCAGGGCTGATTAGGGAGGCCACCGCTCCACATGGTTATGTGCATGCTGAAGATAGTCGACCACTAGGGTCAGGGCTGATTAGGGAGGTCACCGCTCCACATGGTTATGTGCATGCTGAAGATAGTCGACCACTAGGGTCAGGGCTGATTAGGGAGGCCACCGCTAGGGGTCAGGGCTGATTAGTCATGCTGAAGATAGGCTGATTAGGGAGGCCACCGCTCCACATGGTTATGTGCATGCTGAAGATAGTCGACCACTAGGGTCAGGGCTGATTAGGGAGGCCACCGCTCCACATGGTTATGTGCATGCTGAAGATAGTCGACCACTAGGGTCAGGGCTGATTAGGGAGGTCACCGCTCCACATGGTTATGTGCATGCTGAAGATAGTTGACCACTAGGGTCAGGGCTGATTAGGGAGGCCACCGCTCCACATGGTTATGTGCATGCTGAAGATAGTCGACCACTAGGGTCAGGGCTGATTAGGGAGGTCACCGCTCCACATGGTTATGTGCATGGAAGATTATGGGTCAGGGCTGATTAGGAGGCCACCGCTCCACATGGTTATGTGCATGAAGATAGTCGACCACTAGGGTCAGGGCTGATTAGGGAGGTCACCGCTCCACATGGTTATGTGCATGCTGAAGATAGTCGACCACTAGGGTCAGGGCTGATTAGGGAGGCCACCGCTCCACATGGTTATGTGCATGCTGAAGATAGTCGACCACTAGGGTCAGGGCTGATTAGGGAGGTCACCGCTCCACATGGTTATGTGCATGCTGAAGATAGTTGACCACTAGGGTCAGGGCTGATTAGGGAGGTCACCGCTCCACATGGCTATGTGCATGCTGAAGATAGTTGACCACTAGGGTCAGGGCTGATTAGGGAGGCCACCGCTCCACATGGTTATGTGCATGCTGAAGATAGTCGACCACTAGGGTCAGGGCTGATTAGGGAGGCCACCGCTCCACATGGTTATGTGCATGCTGAAGATAGTTGACCACTAGGGTCAGGGCTGATTAGGGGAGGTCACCGCTCCACATGGTTATGTGCATGCTGAAGATAGTCGACCACTAGGGTCAGGGCTGATTAGGGAGGTCACCGCTCCACATGGTTATGTGCATGCTGAAGATAGTTGACCACTAGGGTCAGGGCTGATTAGGGAGGTCACCGCTCCACATGGTTATGTGCATGCTGAAGATAGTCGACCACTAGGGTCAGGGCTGATTAGGGATCCCCATTGTTCCTGTGGACATGCCCTTCCCTAGATAGTCGACCACTAGGGTCAGGGCTGATTAGGGATCCCCATTGTTCCTGTGGACATGCCCTTCCCTAGATAGTCGACCACTAGGGTCAGGGCTGATTAGGGAGGCCACCGCTCCACATGGTTATGTGCATGCTGAAGATAGTCGACCACTAGGGTCAGGGCTGATTAGGGATCCCCATTGTTCCTGTGGACATGCCCTTCCCTAGATAGTCGACCACTAGGGTCAGGGCTGATTAGGGATCCCCATTGTTCCTGTGGACATGCCCTTCCCTAGATAGTCGACCACTAGGGTCAGGGCTGATTAGGGAGGTCACCGCTCCACATGGTTATGTGCATGCTGAAGATAGTCGACCACTAGGGTCAGGGCTGATTAGGGATCCCCATTGTTCCTGTGGACATGCCCTTCCCTAGATAGTCGACCACTAGGGTCAGGGCTGATTAGGGATCCCCATTGTTCCTGTGGACATGCCCTTCCCTAGATAGTCGACCACTAGGGTCAGGGCTGATTAGGGAGGTCACCGCTCCACATGGTTATGTGCATGCTGAAGATAGTCGACCACTAGGGTCAGGGCTGATTAGGGAGGTCACCGCTCCACATGGTTATGTGCATGCTGAAGATAGTCGACCACTAGAGTCAGGGCTGATTAGGGAGGCCACCGCTCCACATGGTTATGTGCATGCTGAAGATAGTCGACCACTAGGGTCAGGGCTGATTAGGGAGGTCACCGCTCCACATGGTTATGTGCATGCTGAAGATAGTCGACCACTAGGGTCAGGGCTGATTAGGGAGGTCACCGCTCCACATGGTTATGTGCATGCTGAAGATAGTTGACCACTAGGGTCAGGGCTGATTAGGGAGGTCACCGCTCCACATGGTTATGTGCATGCTGAAGATAGTCGACCACTAGGGTCAGGGCTGATTAGGGAGGCCACCGCTCCACATGGTTATGTGCATGCTGAAGATAGTCGACCACTAGGGTCAGGGCTGATTAGGGAGGCCACCGCTCCACATGGTTATGTGCATGCTGAAGATAGTCGACCACTAGGGTCAGGGCTGATTAGGGATCCCCATTGTTCCTGTGGACATGCCCTTCCCTAGAGAGTCGACCACTAGGGTCAGGGCTGATTAGGGATCCCCATTGTTCCTGTGGACATGCCCTTCCCTAGATAGTCGACCACTAGGGTCAGGGCTGATTAGGGATCCCCATTGTTCCTGTGGACATGCCCTTCCCTAGATAGTCGACCACTAGGGTCAGGGCTGATTAGGGAGGTCACCGCTCCACATGGTTATGTGCATGCTGAAGATAGTCGACCACTAGGGTCAGGGCTGATTAGGGATCCCCATTGTTCCTGTGGACATGCCCTTCCCTAGATAGTCGACCACTAGGGTCAGGGCTGATTAGGGATCCCCATTGTTCCTGTGGACATGCCCTTCCCTAGATAGTCGACCACTAGGGTCAGGGCTGATTAGGGAGGTCACCGCTCCACATGGTTATGTGCATGCTGAAGATAGTCGACCACTAGGGTCAGGGCTGATTAGGGAGGTCACCGCTCCACATGGTTATGTGCATGCTGAAGATAGTCGACCACTAGAGTCAGGGCTGATTAGGGGAGGCCACCGCTCCACATGGTTATGTGCATGCTGAAGATAGTTGACCACTAGGGTCAGGGCTGATTAGGGAGGCCACCGCTCCACATGGTTATGTGCATGCTGAAGATAGTCGACCACTAGGGTCAGGGCTGATTAGGGAGGTCACCGCTCCACATGGTTATGTGCATGCTGAAGATAGTTGACCACTAGGGTCAGGGCTGATTAGGGAGGCCACCGCTCCACATGGTTATGTGCATGCTGAAGATAGTTGACCACTAGGGTCAGGGCTGATTAGGGAGGTCACCGCTCCACATGGTTATGTGCATGCTGAAGATAGTCGACCACTAGGGTCAGGGCTGATTAGGGAGGTCACCGCTCCACATGGTTATGTGCATGCTGAAGATAGTCGACCACTAGGGTCAGGGCTGATTAGGGAGGCCACCGCTCCACATGGTTATGTGCATGCTGAAGATAGTTGACCACTAGGGTCAGGGCTGATTAGGGAGGTCACCGCTCCACATGGTTATGTGCATGCTGAAGATAGTCGACCACTAGGGTCAGGGCTGATTAGGGAGGTCACCGCTCCACATGGTTATGTGCATGCTGAAGATAGTTGACCACTAGGGTCAGGGCTGATTAGGGAGGTCACCGCTCCACATGGTTATGTGCATGCTGAAGATAGTCGACCACTAGGGTCAGGGCTGATTAGGGAGGCCACCGCTCCACATGGTTATGTGCATGCTGAAGATAGTTGACCACTAGGGTCAGGGCTGATTAGGGAGGTCACCGCTCCACATGGTTATGTGCATGCTGAAGATAGTCGACCACTAGAGTCAGGGCTGATTAGGGAGGTCACTGCTCCACATGGTTATGTGCATGCTGAAGATAGTTGACCACTAGGGTCAGGGCTGATTAGGGAGGTCACCGCTCCACATGGTTATGTGCATGCTGAAGATAGTTGACCACTAGGGTCAGGGCTGATTAGGGAGGTCACCGCTCCACATGGTGACGCAGGAGGGTCACAGGGAGAGAATCAGCCTCTTCCTTATTGATTCTCCTGCGTGTCCCGTGGTGCTGGTTTACCCTGGTTGGCCTGTCATGACCCCACTATTTCATGGCAACAGAGGGCTCTCACGGGGTGGTCACTAAAGTGCTCAGGGAGGTGTTTATTGGTTTCCGTCGGTGCTACAACGGTGGAAAGTCCAGACCAGGTCTCCACCGTGCGCATCCCCTCTGAATATGCCGATTTGGCTCTCGCCTTCTGCTGTCAAGTTCCTTTGTAAATTAAATCTGTTATACTGTCTTGTTCCTTTGTAAATTTAATCTGTTTTACTGTCTTGTTCCTTTGTAAATTTAATCTGTTTTACTGTCTTGTTCCTTTGTAAATTTAATCTGTTATACTGTCTTGTTCCTTTGTAAATTAAATCTGTTATATTGTCTCGTTCCTTTGTTTAGTTATTTCCTTTTCACATGTTCGACATATAGGGACAATTCAACACATTCTAAAACACACATTGCAAATCCTGTAAAAAAAAATATTTAAACTTCCGTGTGAGCTACATATTTTATACTAATCCAGTAAACAAATAAATGCATAATTTTTTTTTTTTTTAAATAGTACATGTGATTACACTTGTTGAAGAACTAACTGATCTAACACACGGCGTCATCATGTAATCCAACCACGCTGTGTTCTTCTTCAGATGTGATCATCATATGTTGCAGAACTAACTGATCTAACACATGGCATCATCATGTAATCCAACCACACTGTGTTCTTCTTCAGATGTGATCATCATATGTTGCAGAACTAACTGATCTAACACATGGCATCATCATGTAATCCAACCACACTGTGTTCTTCTTCAGATGTGATCATCATATGTTGCAGAACTAACTGATCTAACACATGGCATCATCATGTAATCCAACCACGCTGTGTTCTTCTTCAGATGTGATCATCATATGTTGCAGAACTAACTGATCTAACACATGGCATCATCATGTAATCCAACCACACTGTGTTCTTCTTCAGATGTGATCATCATATGTTGCATTTATTATTTCAGTGTAAAAGTCAGCTTCATTCCTTACAAAGGTTTACAGTTATGTCTAGCAATAATTCCAGAGGAATACAATTTCATTATTATATTGTCATTCCGAAGAATGACAATGGGAGATTACAGTGCTGATGTAGTACTTCTATTCAGAGTTGGTCTCAGTACCATTTCAATTCAGACAATTTAGGACTGAAATTCCAATTCCAAACTTCAATTCAAACGTTCCTCAATGCTTTTCAATGAGGGGAATTGGAATTTCAGTTTCTTTCCAGAATTGAAATGGAACTGAGCCCAACCCTGTACTCTACTGCAGAACAAAAATAATAGGCAGTGAAGTGAATGACTGCTCAGTTATATCTGGTCATCTCTGCTTGTTCTGTAGATGTCATGTCAGTCACTCGCTGTCCCTTCACATCAGTGGTCAAACTAAATGCAGAAATAGAAATACATGTCCATTCAATAAGATGCATCTCACAGTTCATTCAAGAAGGATGAGTGCAATAAGAATGGTTGTAGTGTGAGACTGTGGCATAACCAGTCTAATGGTGCCTCCCTCTGAAGAAATAGAAAAGATAGATAGCACATGGTGAGTGTTGAGCAGTGTCATGTATACATTCACAACAAGGCAGAGGTTCTGCCCACTTCCTGTTTGAAGCCGCGCCTACATTGTGGTCTGTGTTTTGCTCGGTTCGTTACCTCATCAGTAACCCTGAAGAGTCCTCACAGTGGTTAACTTGCCTTAGAATCATAATCATTGGAATAAATAAAAACAGTATCTTGAAGACAAAGCTGGATCTCATCACAGCCAGAACATGACGTAGCCGATCTCACTATGACTTTAATGGGACTTCCTTAATGGGACTTCCTTAATGGGACTTCCTCAATGGGACTTCCTCAATGGGACTTCCTTAATGGGACTTCCTTAATGGGACTTCCTCAATGGGACTTCCTTAATGGGACTTCCTTAATGGGACTTCCTTAATGGGACTTTCTTAATGGGACTTCCTTAATGGGACTTCCTTAATGGGACTTCCTCAATGGGACTTCCTCAATGGGACTTCCTTAATGGGACTTCCTTAATGGGACTTCCTTAATGGGACTTCCTTAATGGGACTTCCTCAATGGGACTTCCTTAATGGGACTTCCTTAATGGGACTTCCTCAATGGGACTTCCTTAATGGGACTTCCTTAATGGGACTTCCTTAATGGGACTTCCTTAATGGGACTTCCTTAATGGGACTTCCTCAATGGGACTTCCTTAATGGGACTTCCTTAATGGGACTTCCTTAATGGGACTTCCTTAATGGGACTTCCTTAATGGCTCCTCCACCAAAATGCCACAGACAGAGTAATAATTTCCACCCACCCCTGGCTGTGCATCTTGGGATAAGGTTTGCACAGGAGACAACACCCTTACAGATCATCACTTGCAGTTAGATTTGTCCCTGTGTGTCATTAGCCTGATCACAGATCTGGTTGTGCTCTTTCCAACTCCCAAGCCATGACAATTCTATAAGGAGTTGGTAAGAGGGCATAAACAGACTGTAACCTAGGCTGGTGTTGCTGCAACACTGGCTAACTGACAGAGTACACCACTATAGTACGTCTGCCTCATGATAAGGTGACTTTAAAGGGGTGAAATCTACCGACAGGTATCAAAGCAGAAGCTGAGTGGTGGCTAAGGAGGTGGACATGACGTTGAAATAATGCAAATGTAGCTGCTTGGTTAAGTTTGGCTGGTCTGGAGTGTCGTGACTGAAGCCATGGGACTGAGCAGTGGGTTTCGGCCTGGAACCAGCTGGAGCTCTGGATCTGAGGGTGTCAGCCTGGAACCAGCAGGAGCTCTGGATCTGAGGGTGTCAGCCTGGAACCAGCAGGAGCTCTGGATCTGAGGGTGTCAGCCTGGAACCAGCAGGAGCTCTGGATCTGAGGGTGTCATCCTGGAACCAGCAGGAGCTCTGGATCTGAGGGTGTCAGCCTGGAACCAGCTGGAGCTCTGGATCTGAGGG
The DNA here is from genome assembly GCF_036934945.1 of Oncorhynchus masou masou. NCBI lineage: Eukaryota > Metazoa > Chordata > Actinopteri > Salmoniformes > Salmonidae > Oncorhynchus > Oncorhynchus masou. The sequence continues at coordinate 14,416,964 of NC_088235.1, forward strand.
TGTCAGCCTGGAACCAGCAGGAGCTCTGGATCTGAGGGTGTCAGCCTGGAACCAGCTGGAGCTCTGGATCTGAGGGTGTCAGCCTGGAACCAGCTGGAGCTCTGGATCTGAGGGTGTCAGCCTGGAACCAGCAGGAGATCTGGATCTGAGGGTGTCAGCCTGGAACCAGCAGGAGCTCTGGATCTGAGGGTGTCAGCCTGGAACCAGCAGGAGATCTGGATCTGAGGGTGTCAGCCTGGAACCAGCAGGAGCTCTGGATCTGAGGGTGTCAGCCTGGAACCAGCAGGAGCTCTGGATCTGATCTAAGGGGGAAGTGTATCACAGCAGGTGGCCAATCAGTGTGGCTGTAGATGGCTCTGGCTCTTCTCATTTGCTAGAGGCACAGCGAGACATTCCATGGCTCAGATTGATAGTGAAACGCCCAGACAGATTCCTTCACACCCTAACATCTACAGGCTCCTGAGGTGGAGGGCAAACAAAATGTGAATTAACGTCAAATCCCAAATCGCCCCCTACCCCCTATGCAGTTGTGAAGATCTAATACGGTGGAAATTATGAGGACAATATGGACTCATTCCCATACTGGTTATACCTATCTAATAGAGGACAATATGGACTCATTACCATACTGGTTATACCTATCTAATAGAGGACAATATGGACTCATTACCATACTGGTTATACCTATCTAATAGAGGACAATATGGACTCATTACCATACTGATTATACCTATCTAATAGAGGACAATATGGACTCATTACCATACTGGTTATACCTATCTAATAGAGGACAATATGGACTTATTACCATACTGATTATACCTATCTAATCTTTTCAGATCTCCATGAACTGCCAAAGTAGTAGGGGCTAGGGTTTAGGGGCGAGCGTCCGTTTGGAATTGGGCTGTGGAGATCTACAGTGCACTAAAGGCAGGTCTTTGCCATGATGTTGACACCTGAGGGACAACAGGGACATGCCCACCAGAACTCCGTCTCTCCTGGTTCTCTTCTTCTTTGGATATTGAAGGTTGATGGGAACATGATGTTAAAGCCAGAAAGTCCATCATCAGTCTGACAAATACTGACAAAAAAATGTAACTATTATTAGTCTGTCAATCTATCCTTGTCTTTTGAAAAGCAGAGGCAAGTTCGCGAGTCTTCCCAGGCATGATGTAAATACATGTATCAGTCCAATGGGATGACTTTGAGGTATTGCTAAATGACGTGAGCCCATGCACCAACTCTGATGACTTCTAAAATGGTGGAGGTCAAGTAGGAAATAATTGTTTGTTGATTGTGAAATGAACAAACATTGATATCAGTGCTTTTTGCAGTGAAATGAAAAGGTCTTGAACAGACCCAGACGGACTGACAGACCAACAGAAAGGTTTACAGGCAGAAACTAGTGAGAGCGAAGGGGAAAGAGAGAGAGAGAGAGGGGCGGAGGGCGACCATGCAGGTCATCATGGCAATCAAGTGTCCAAGGTGTGTGTGTGTGTGTGTGTATCTGTATGTGTGTCTGTACACTGTATGTGTGTCTGTATCTGTCCATCTGTCCATCTGTCCATTCATCCATTCATGTGTGTGTTTGCCTCTGCCTGTCTGTTTCAGTGTGTCCGTCCGTCCGTCCCTCCGCATTAAACGGTGGTCAGTGTGTAAAGGTAGACATGGAGGGCCTTGCTCTCCTGCTCCAGTTGAGGCTGGAGCCGGGCCCTGCCTCCTCCTCGGCTGGTTCCTCCCGTTTACTCTGCAGCTTAGCATGTAGCTGGATGAAGCACTGGTCCCAGTCCTCTGGAAGCAGCAACATCAGGAAGCCCAGGCAGATGATCAACACGGCGATCAGACGCACTGCGTTGAAGTGGATCTCACATGTGTACAGGTCAACCACTGGAACACAACATAACAAGGGCTTATATTACCTACAACTTAATGATCAGGCCTTCATAACATAACGCTGACAGAAGTGACATAACATTAACACAAACAGGTCCCGAACACAACACATCAATCTGAATCAACACTAGGGGAGTGGGGGGGGGGGGAATTGAGTCAAAGGGGGAAGTTGAGACACCCTTGTTTCACTCGGGGTAAGTTGTGCCAAGAGATGGACAAGCTATATTTTCAAAACTGTAATGTTTTCATGAATTCTGATTATTTCCAGGGAAAGAGGCCGGGATTCAATTTCATCGCGGATGATAGGCATTGCGGCTTTGAAAAGCAATTTCCCGATTGAACCGACAGATGCAGCGTTCACCGTGAATGGGATCTCTGTGAATGCGGTAACATTACCTTTAAAAACCACAACTCCTATAATTGAATCCCGGCCTGAGTTAAGGTTGTTCCATTGGATGGGATAAATATCTGGAGAAAAGGACAAGGACACAGTCGAGTTGGAGGAGAAGGAGCGGAGACTTACTGGCATTGACAGGGACACTCAGGACGATGCCCAGAGAGATTAATGTGGGGTACGTGATGGCAATGCCAAAGTTCACCAGGATATTGAAAGCTGTGGAAGAGAAAACTTTACTTATTAACTACAGCCATTTTACTCACAGTCAAAAAGAGAAACTAGTCAGCAACTTTTCAATGCAGCCTATTAACTCAATTCAATGGGTGGGCGGGAGGGGGTTGTATCAGTCTCTACACTGGTGGAGGGTTGTATCAGTCTCCACACTGGTGGAGGGTTGTATCAGTCTCTACACTGGTGGAGGGTTGTATCAGTCTCCACACTGGTTGGGGGTTGTATCAGTCTCTACACTGGTGGAGGGTTGTATCAGTCTCCACACTGGTTGAGGGTTGTATCAGTCTCTACACTGGTTGGGGGTTGTATCAGTCTCCACACTGGTTGAGGGTTGTATCAGTCTCTACACTGGTTGGGGGTTGTATCAGTCTCCACACTGGTTGAGGGTTGTATCAGTCTCCACACTGGTTGAGGGTTGTATCAGTCTCCACACTGGTTGAGGGTTGTATCAGTCTCCACACTGGTTGGGGGTTGTATCAGTCTCTACACTGGTTGAGGGTTGTATCAGTCTCCACACTGGTTGAGGGTTGTATCAGTCTCCACACTGGTTGGGGGTTGTATCAGTCTCTACACTGGTGGAGGGTTGTATCAGTCTCTACACTGGTGGAGGGTTGTATAAGTCTCCACACTGGTGGAGGGTTGTATCAGTCTCTACACTGGTGGAGGGTTGTATCAGTCTCTACACTGGTGGAGGGTTGTATCAGTCTCTACACTGGTGGAGGGTTGTATCAGTCTCCACACTGGTTGGGGGTTGTATCAGTCTCCACACTGGTTGGGGGTTGTATCAGTCTCCACACTGGTTGGGGGTTGTATCAGTCTCCACACTGGTTGAGGGTTGTATCAGTCTCCATACTGGTTGGGGGTTGTATCAGTCTCCACACTGGTTGGGGGTTGTATTAGTCTCCACACTGGTTGGGGGTTGTATCAGTCTCCACACTGGTTGGGGGTTGTATCAGTCTCCACACTTGTTGAGGGTTGTATCAGTCTCCACACTGGTTGGGGGTTGTATCAGTCTCCACACTGGTTGGGGGTTGTATTAGTCTCCACACTGGTGGAGGGTTGTATTAGTCTCCACACTGGTTGGGGGTTGTATCAGTCTCCACACTGGTGGAGGGTTGTATCAGTCTCTACACTGGTTGGGGGTTGTATCAGTCTCTACACTGGTGGAGGGTTGTATCAGTCTCGACACTGGTTGCAGGGTTGTATCAGTCTCTACACTGGTTGAGGGTTGTATCAGTCTCCACACTGGTTGAGGGTTGTATCAGTCTCCACACTGGTTGGGGGTTGTATCAGTCTCCACACTGGTTGGGGGTTGTATCAGTCTCCACACTGGTTGGGGGTTGTATCAGTCTCTACACTGGTTGAGGGTTGTATCAGTCTCTACACTGGTTGAGGGTTGTATCAGTCTCTACACTGGTTGAGGGTTGTATCAGTCTCTACACTGGTTGAGGGTTGTATCAGTCTCTACACTGGTTGAGGGTTGTATCAGTCTCTACACTGGTTGAGGGTTGTATCAGTCTCTACACTGGTTGCAGGTTTGCATCAGTCTCTACAATGGTTGAGGTTTGCATCAGTCTCTACAACGGTTGAGGTTTGCATCAGTCTCTACACTGGTTGCAGGTTTGCATCAGCCTCCACACTGGTTGCAGGTTTGCATCAGTCTCTACAATGGTTGAGGTTTGCATCAGTCTCTACAACGGTTGAGGTTTGCATCAGTCTCTACAATGGTTGAGGTTTGCATCAGTCTCTACAATGGTTGCAGGTTTGCATCAGTCTCTACAGTGGTTGAGGTTTGCATCAGTCTCTACAATGGTTGAGGTTTGCATCAGTCTCTACAATGGTTGAGGTTTGCATCAGTCTCTACAATGGTTGAGGTTTGCATCAGTCTCTACAATGGTTGCAGGTATGCATCAGTCCCTACAATGGTTGAGGTTTGCATCAGTCTCTACAATGGTTGCAGGTTTGCATCAGTCTCTACAATGGTTGAGGTTTGCATCAGCCTCCACACTGGTTGAGGTTTGCATCAGTCTCTACAATGGTTGCAGGTTTGCATCAGTCTCTACAATGGTTGAGGTTTGCATCAGCCTCCACACTGGTTGAGGTTTGCATCAGTCTCTACAATGGTTGCAGGTTTGCATCAGTCTCTACAATGGTTGCAGGTTTGCATCAGTCTCTACACTGGTTGAGGTTTGCATCAGCCTCCACACTGGTTGAGGTTTGCATCAGCCTCCACACTGTAAGTAATCTCCAGAAGCCAGTGCTTACCAAAGAGCAGGCCTGCTACCCCACAGAGGTATAACCAGGGGATGTCCTCAAGAGAACCAAAGTATTCCACATGGGTGAAGTACAGGATGACTGGCACAAAGCTGATGAACACAAAATTAGCCCCCCCGACGATGGTCAGAAAGAGCGCTGCCTCCCCAAACTTGGCACTGCCCAGGACCATTTTAAAGAGCACCTGTGGAGAGAGAGAGAGAGAGACAAATAGGATCAGATGAAATTGTGTTTGTCACATGCGCCAATTACAACAGGTGTAGAACCTACCGTTAAATGCCTACTTACAAGCCCTTAATTAACCAACAATGCAGTTGAATAAATAGAGTTAAGAAAATATTTACTAAATAAACTAAAGTTTAAAAAAATGATTACATCAAAAAAGTAACAAGAAAATTATATAACAATAATGAGGGTATATATATTTGTACCTTTATTTAACTAGGCAAGTCAGTTAAGAACACATTCTTATTTTCAATGACAGCCTACGAACAGTGGGTTAACTGCCTGTTCATGGGCAGAATGACAGATTTGTACCTTGTCAGCTCGGGGTTTGAACTTGCAACCTTCCGGTTACGCTCTAACCACTAGGCTACCCTGCTGCCCCATATATAGGGGGTACCGGTACCGAGTCAATGTGCGGGGTTAGCCGAGGTCATTTGTAAAGTGACTATGCATAGATAATAAACAGCAAGTAGCAGCAGTGTAAAAACAAAGAGGGGGCCGTGATCCAGGGGGAGACGGAAAGGGATAGAGGAGAGTGATAGGAGGGAGGGAGTTGATTTATCAGGTACTGTAGGTACCTCATACATTCACCCCCTTTTCCGCCCCCCTTAACGAGAACATGCGGGCAGACCAAAGAGAGAGGGAGTACCTGCCAACCATCTCCCTGGCCTGGCACTCTGCCACCGCTGTCTGTTGAGCACATTAGGCCATTGTGACAGCGGGGCAGGAGACACCACAGAACAGCCATATTATAGAACAGGAGACACCACAGAACAGCCATATTATAGAACAGGAGAAACCACAGAACAGCCATATTATAGAACAGGAGACACCACAGAACAGCCATATTATAGAACAGGAGACACCACAGAACAGCCATATTATAGAACAGGAGACACCACAGAACAGCCATATTATAGAACAGGAGACACCACAGAACAGCCATATTATAGAACAGGAGACACCACAGAACAGCTATATTATAGAACAGGAGACACCACAGAACAGCCATATTATAGAACAGGAGACACCACAGAACAGCCATATTATAGAACAGGAGACACCACAGAACAGCCATATTATAGAACAGGAGACACCACAGAACAGCCATATTATAGAACAGGAGACACCACAGAACAGCCATATTATAGAACAGGAGACACCACAGAACAGCCATATTATAGAATAGGAGACACCACAGAACAGCTATATTATAGAATAGGTGACACCACAGAACAGCCATATTATAGAACAGGAGACACCACAGAACAGCCATATTATAGAATAGGAGACACCACAGAACAGCTATATTATAGAATAGGTGACACCACAGAACAGCCATATTATAGAACAGGAGACACCACAGAACAGCCATATTATAGAACAGGAGACACCACAGAACAGCCATATTATAGAACAGGAGACACCACAGAACAGCCATATTATAGAACAGGAGACACCACAGAACAGCCATATTATAGAATAGGAGACACCACAGAACAGCCATATTATAGAATAGGAGACACCACAGAACAGCCATATTATAGAACAGGAGACACCACAGAACAGCCATATTATAGAACAGGAGACACCACAGAACAGCCATATTATAGAACAGGAGACACCACAGAACAGCCATATTATAGAATAGGAGACACCACAGAACAGCTATATTATAGAATAGGTGACACCACAGAACAGCCATATTATAGAACAGGAGACACCACAGAACAGCCATATTATAGAATAGGAGACACCACAGAACAGCTATATTATAGAATAGGTGACACCACAGAACAGCCATATTATAGAACAGGAGACACCACAGAACAGCCATATTATAGAACAGGAGACACCACAGAACAGCCATATTATAGAACAGGAGACACCACAGAACAGCCATATTATAGAACAGGAGACACCACAGAACAGCCATATTATAGAACAGGAGACACCACAGAACAGCCATATTATAGAACAGGAGACACCACAGAACAGCCATATTATAGAATAGGAGACACCACAGAACAGCCATATTATAGAACAGGAGACACCACAGAACAGCCATATTATATACCCATCAACCCCTCTTTGTGTCTGTCTGTCCTCCACAGGCAGTCACCAGTGTTTCCCAAACTGGGTCCTGAGGACCCTAAGGGGGGCATGTTTTGGTTGTTGCCCTAGCACTACACAGCTTATTCAAATAATCACATCTTGATGATGAGTTCCTTATTTGAATCAGCTGTGTAGTTCTAGGGAAACGTGTTTTTGGCTGATATATCTGTCTGTCCGTCCGTCCGTCCGTCCGTCCGTCTGTCAGCCTGCCTGCTTTCTGCCTGCCTCCTGCCTGCCTCCTGCCTGCCTGCCTGCTTTCCTGCCTGCCTCCTGCCTGCCTGAAGAATCTATAAGTATCTGCCTGTCACAGTTTGAACATCTGCAGGTCTATCAAATGAAACACCAAATTACGGCCCGTTTAGCCCAGCCCAGATGTTTTAGAATGCTTCATAGTATTTCATAATATCTAATCTAGTCTCCTGTTACCTGATTATATAAGGAACACATCTAAGGAGACTCACGAGCCTGTCCCTGTATGCACAAAGACTCCTTACATGAGACCTAACGTTGCTCCTAAACTGTATTTCATAAAGGAGGGTGTTTGGGTGATTTATTGTTTGAAACGTTTTGAGGACATCTTCATCTCACTGAAGGAGAAAAGAAAAATGGAGACACATAAAAGGTCTCAGAACTGACACATCCCCCTCCAATCACAAAGAATAACCATGTATTCATTCCTTTCAATCACAAAAAATAACCATGTATTCATTCCTTTCAACCACAAAGAATAACCATGTATTCATTCCTTTCAATCACAAAGAATAACCTTGTATTCATTCCTTTCAATCACAAAGAATAACCATGTATTCATTCCTTTCAATCACAAAGAATAACCATGTATTCATTCCTTTCAATCACAAAGAATAACCATGTATTCATTCCTTTCAATCACAAAGAATGAGGTGTTCCTTTGATTCTGTCTTTTAAGAGAAGACTGTACCATGTCTCACAGTTAAGCAAACAAATGTGTCCTGTGTGTGAGAATGTGTTTGTGTGTTTGTTCATAGAGTAGAGAAGTACCTTGTAGAGTGCAGACATAGAAGCGGAGGCCACAACGAAGGTGATCCCCATGACAGAGTGGCTGTGGAAACCGTCAGCGTAGGTCATCATCACGATGCCAGCGATGGCAAAGATGGCCGCCACGATCTGCACAGGGAAAGGTGGAGAGGACATATTACAATATATACCACTTAGTAGGTTTTTTGAAAGAGTGGGGCACTGCTTACATTTTATTGGATAGGATAGTGTAGAAGGAGGAAGGGGAGGGTTGAACCGGGATGTGGACATGAAGTATGGTCAGGGTAAAGGTTGAATTCTTTCACTTCATAGTGTGAAAGTACAAGTATCTCAACTGCAGTTCAATCTACCATAAATACATTTTACTGCTTAGAAAGAAGAGTCACTGTTGACTTGACACACCAGGATCCACTTCTGATGTACTTTTATACTGGTCTGAGATCAGATCATCAAACAGTAAGTACTGAATGTGTCCCAAATGGCACCCTATTCCTCTGGGCCCTGGTCACTATAAAGGGAATATGGTGTAATTTGGGACACAGCCTAAGACAGGTAGTAAAACCTGGAGCAGCCTTGAGCCCAGCCAGGGTGATAAGTTACTGCCGGAGACCTTACAGTAGCACTGAACAGATTCACGCCCCAATGGCCTTGTGTGTGACAGAGTTTGTGTTTGTGCGTGTGTATATGTTTGTCCCTGACTTTCACTTTCCCCTCCCTTTCCTCCAGCCGTTCCCCCTCCCTTTCCTCCAGCCGTTCCCTCTTCCTTTCCTCCAGCCGTTCCCCCTTCCTTTCCTCCAGCCGGTCCCCCTCCCTTTCCTCCAGCCTTTCCCCCTCCCTTTCCTCCAGCCGTTCCCCCTCCCTTTCCTCCAGCCGTTCCCTCTTCCTTTCCTCCAGCCGTTCCCCCTTCCTTTCCTCCAGCCGGTCCCCCTCCCTTTCCTCCAGCCTTTCCCTCTCCCTTTCCTCCAGCCGTTCCCCCTCCCTTTCCTCCAGCCGTTCCCCCTTCCTTTCCTCCAGCCGTTCACTCTTCCTTTCCTCCAGCCGTTCCCCCTTCCTTTCCTCCAGCCATTCCCCCTTCCTTTCCTCCAGCCGTTCCCCTCCCTTTCCTCCAGCCGTTCCCCCTTCCTTTCCTCCAGCCGTTCCCCCTTCCTTTCCTCCAGCCGTTCCCCCTCCCTTTCCTCCAGCCGTTCCCTCTTCCTTTCCTCCAGCCATTCCCTCTTCCTTTCCTCCAGCCGTTCCCCTCCCTTTCCTCCAGCCATTCCCCCTTCCTTTCCTCCAGCCGTTCCCCCTCCCTTTCCTCCAGCCGTTCCCTCCCACAGTAATGTCTGTTACTGGTGTAAATGGTGAACACAATGCAAAGACACACACAACCACAAACACAATCATGATAATCATATACTATCTGGTCCAGGGCCCAGTGCTTTCCAATCAGCAAAGACAGTCTCCCATACAGGAAAGGATTGATGGGCTGTGTGTGTGTGTAATGAATAGGGACTTGGCTTGGGCCAGCGGAGTGGATTAGCACTGCATTAGAGAGGTGTCAGGAAGATAAACAACCCGTGTGGTTATGCCCGGTTCTTCATTTGGAAATCGGGAAATGCCGGAACAAAAAGTGAGCATTAGAGTGGGGTGAGTTGGGGGCTCTGAGGTACCGGAACGAATGAAAACATTTTTTAAAGGTGCCAGATCCTGTTTTGGCAGGATGTGGCCCAAATTAAGCACTGCTTACACCTGGACAGAGCCAAGGGGTACAATGGGTAAACCCCTATCTATCTATCTATCTATCTATCTATCTATCTATCTATCTATCTATCTATCTATCTATCTATCTCTCTATCTCTCTCTCTCTCTCTCTCTCTCTCTCTCTCTCTCTCTCTCTCTCTCTCTCTCTCTCTCTCTCTCTCTCTCTCTCTCTCTCTCTCTCTCTCTCTCTCTCTCTCTCTCTCTCTCTCTCTCTCAGCCTAGCCAACCTCCTCAGTGAAAGTTGCGCCCCTGATGATATTCTATGGTCAGTTACCTCTCTACAGAGATTTGTTTCTCTGAGAAAGCCTGCTGCTTTGCTGCTTGGTTCCCTGGGACACGGACCCCTCAGTGATTGGACACGGCAATTTGTTTTCCTTTCTCACACACTGCTGTGTCAGCAAACCCAATGTCAGGGAATGGGGAAAAGGACCAAGACTGGGTCTGGGCTCTGCTGAGGCAGTCTGTCACTCCCACCACTCCACCACAACACCAGGCTACACTCGCAGAAGACCTTTCTAACCACAAGGGTCTTTCCTAGATCAATAAAGGTTAAATGAAAAGACAAAACCCCAGCTGAAAAATGTATGTGTGACTGATTGCGTTAGAACCTGGGTGGGTCTCATGTGCCACAAGGGAGACTGTGCTAGCTTGCTGAGCTAAGGCCTAGGCAATGTTACTCTCACAGCTCTCCATAACAACATAAAACTACAGGAGAGAGGTACAGGACTCTGAGATACAATATACTCAGAGATATACAAGTAACTGCCAAAATAAAGGGAATACTTGAGTATATGAGGGATACAAAGTGTATTGAAAGCAGGTGCTTCAACCCAAGTGTGGATCCTGAGTTAATTAAGCATTGAGTTAATTAACCCCCCCCCCCCCCCCCCTCATAGGATGACAATGCTCCCATCCACAGCGCGCGAGTGCTCACTGAATGGTGAACATGAAAACGATGTAAACCATATGCCATGGCTGTCTTAGCCACCAGATCTCATCCCAAATGAACACTTACGGGAGATTCTGGAGCAGGCGTCTGAGACAGCGTTTCCACCATCAACAAATCACCAAATGATGTAGTTTCTCATGGAGGAATGGTGTCACATCCCTCCAATAGAGTTCCAGACAATTGTAGAATCGATGCCAAGGCACATTGAAGCTGTTCTGGCTCGTTGTGGCCCAACACCCTGTTAAGACTCTTTATGTTGGTGTTTCCTTTATTTTGGCAGTTACCTGTACATGCATTGCATTGGGAAAGTATTCAGACCTCTTGACCTTTTCCACATTTTGTTACGTTACAGCCTTATTCTAAAATAGATACAATTATTTTTTGCAATGCAATAATTAACCATGTCTATGTGTAGATCAGAATAAAGTCTGTAACACAACAACATGTAGAATGATTCAAGGGGTATGAATACTTACTGAAGGCACTGTAGGTACAGTATGGGAGAGCTGCCATCCCTTATATACCATTCTCCTACTGACAGCTATCCACCCACCTCACCCATGAAATAGCCCAGCTAAGTACCAGAACACTGTCATACTTCAAAGGGATGATTGGACTCTCCCCAGCCTCTCCCCCTCGTATCCTCTCCCCTTCTCTCTTCATTTTCACATGAAGGAAAGCCCATCCAAGATCCTCCGCATTACTGCAGACATCAAAACACTGCAATACCCATCAACAGTCAGAGAGAGAGAGTAAGAGAGAGAGAGAATTAGAGGGAGAGAGAGAGAAAGAGAGAGAGAGATAGAGACAGGAGTCATGGGGGAGAGATGGGGGAGAGAAAGATGGGGAGAGAGTGTGAGGAAGGGAGAGAGAGAGAGAGAGAGAGGAGACATGGGGGAGAGAGAGGAAGAGAAAGATGGGGAGAGTGAGAGAGAGAGAGAGAGAGAGAGAGAGAGAGGGAGAGAGAGAGAGAAAGAGAGAAAGAAAAATGGGAGGATTACTCAGAGCTTTCATCACAGATGGGGGTAGTAAGGGATAATGACAGGAGAGAGAGAGAAACATTCCGATTAGGTGTTTTCCTTCCAGATCTTCCCTCCAGTTATTCACACAAACAGTACACACATACACACATTCATTCATTTATCCGGATTAGTCACAGTGAGATCAAACATATTTTGCAAGAGAGACCTGAACTTGTATTTATAAAGTCTCAGAATACATATAAGAGGGCTGATCTAGGATCAGTTTGACCTTTGACCTTTGAGATCATGATGAATATGATTATATGGCCAGGGGGACGTGATGCTGAATCAGTCTTTCTACTCTGAATACGTGGACTGCCTGGGACCTAGTAGGGAGTTTTAAATGTAGACTACAGGTTCATCAAGACAGAGGTCTGTGTGGGACATCATGGTTGGTACCGCGACTTTTTGTCTGGGCTGCTTCATGAGTTTGAGCCACTCCTGACAGATTGCATACTGCAATACAACTATTATACAGTAATAGACCGCGCCGCACACTTCTCTGTCGGGTTTTTTTCTTTAAGCAATGGCTTTTTTCTGGCCACTCTTAGTTGAATTAATGGTGCTCAGTGTGATGTTCAAAGTTTCTGATATTTTTTATAACCCAACCCTGATCTGTACTTCTCCACAACTTTGTCCCTGACCTGTTTGGAGCTCCTTGGTCTTCATAGTGCTGCTTGCTTGGCGGTGCCCCCTGCTTAGTGGTGTTGCAGACTCTGGGGCCTTTCAGAACAGATGGACTTTATTTAACTAATTATGTGACTTCAGAAGGTAATTGGTTGCACCAGATCTTATTTAGGGGCTTCATAGCATTTTCATATAATTTTTTAAAACACTTTAAAACATTTTTTTTACCATTTCACTTCACCAATTTGGACTATTTTGTGTATGTCCATTACAGGAAGTCCAAATAAACATCTATTTATTTAAAATACAGGTTGTAATGCAACAAAATAGGAAAACTTCCAAGGGGGGTGAATACTTTTGCAAGGCACTGTATCCAGCAACTTACTTATAGCTACTCTTCAGAATACCTTTGGTGCTGCAAGGTACATTGTTAATTTGACAAACTTTCTCCCAGGGTGACGCCGAGGTCCAAGTTCATTAACAATGATCTAACAATGACCCTTAATGAGCTTATCCCCCAGCCCTGACGGAGCAGTGACATTCGCTTGAAAGCAAATGTTTTTTTCTGCACTGCAGTACAGGTTATCTTCTGAATGCCCACAACTTGATTGAGTTGACCTGGCTTAACAGAATAGTCTCAAAGCAGTATTTAAAATACTTAAAATAGTATTTGAACCCAGGTCAGTTCCCCACGCCCTCAACTCTTCTGAACCCAGGTCAGCTCCCCATGTCATCAACTCTTCTGAACCCAGGTCAGCTCCCCATGTCATCAACTCTTCTGAACCCAGGTCAGCTCCCCATGTCATCAACTCTTCTGAACCCAGGTCAGCTCCCCATGCCCTCAACTCTTCTGAACCCAGGTCAGTTCCCCACGCCCTCAACTCTTCTGAACCCAGGTCAGCTCCCCATGCCCTCAACTCTTCTGAACCCAGGTCAGTTCCCCACGCCCTCAACTCTTCTGAACCCATTCAGTTCCCCATGCCCTCAACTCTTCTGAACCCATTCAGCTCCCCATGTCATCAACTCTTCTGAACCCATTCAGTTCCCCATGCCCTCAACTCTTCTGAACCTATTCAGTTCCCCATGTCATCAACTCTTCTGAACCTATTCAGTTCCCCACGCCCTCAACTCTTCTGAACCCAGGTCAGTTCCCCACGCCCTCAACTCTTCTGAACCCAGGTCAGTTCCCCACGCCCTCAACTCTTCTGAACCCATTCAGTTCCCCATGCCCTCAACTCTTCTGAACCCAGGTCAGTTCCCCACGCCCTCAACTCTTCTGAACCCATTCAGTTCCCCACGCCCTCAACTCTTCTGAACCCAGGTCAGTTCCCCATGCCCTCAACTCTTCTGAACCCAGGTCAGTTCCCCACGCCCTCAACTCTTCTGAACCCATTCAGTTCCCCATACCCTCAACTCTTCTGAACCCAGGTCAGTTCCCCATGCCCTCAACTCTTCTGAACCCAGGTCAGTTCCCCACGCCCTCAACTCTTAATACTTAATATTCTTCATTCCTTCGGGGACCGCAGGGCTCCAGCACAGAGAGGGTTTAGGCTGCTTCCCAAAAGGCACCCTATTCCCTATGTAGTACTACTTCTGACCAGGGCTCATAGGGCTAAAAAAAATAGTGCACTATAAAGGAAATAGGGTGCCATTTGATGCAAACTAGCCTCTAACCCAATGTGTTTTTAATAAAAGGGAAGTGTTAGAGTCTGGGAGGCAGGGAGCCATTAGCCTCTGGTTCATCCAGGTTAAAGCCCACTAGAACAGGAAATCCAGGACACAGTTAATTACTGACTGCTATAATTTAATTAGGTAGGACCTAGCTAGTCCAACTGAGACTGAGTCTGTGGTCTTAATTAGGTAGGACCTAGCTAGTCCAACTGAGACTGAGTCTGTGGTCTTAATTAGGATACATTTTTATCTAGCCCTGAAATGAACTCTTATCTACTCATAACCGGAGGAATCTCCAGTCAGAATGTCATCTCTTCGTAGGTTCTCTGGACATCTCCTGACAGACTTTGTGCATCACACACACACACACACACACACACACACACACACACACACACACACACACACACACACACACACACACACACACACACCGTAACTCACCCTGACCCCCATGAAGCGGTCTCTCAGTACGATCCAAGAGAGCAGGAATACGAAGGCCTTGTTGCAGCAGAACAGAGCTGACACGTCTGTAGTGTTGATCTTCCTCAGGGCCTGTGTTAGAGACAGGATCACATCACAGCTTAAAATTACTTCGCCCAATTGCTAGATTTTTGGTGGTGTAGTTGGCTACGAGTGTTTTTGAAGCAGAGGATCAATAGTTTGAGTCCAGTAAGGGGACAGGGATGGTGAAGGAAGCTATACTCTAAGCTAGCACTAGAAGGAAGCTATACCGCTTAGCTAGCACTAGAAGGAAGCTATACCGCTAAGCTAGCACTAGAAGCAAGCTATACCGCTTAGCTAGCACTAGAAGGAAGCTATACCGCTAAGCTAGCACTAGAAGGAAGCTATACCGCTTAGCTAGCACTAGAAGGAAGCTATAGCGCTAAGCTAGCTCTAGAAGGAAGCTATACCGCTTGGCTAGCACTAGAAGGAAGCTATACCGCTAAGCTAGCACTAGAAGGAAGCTATACCGCTAAGCTAGCACTAGAAGGAAGCTATACCGCTTAGCTAGCACTAGAAGCTATACCGCTAAGCTAGCACTAGAAGGAAGCTATACCGCTAAGCTAGCACTAGAAGGAAGCTATACCGCTAAGCTAGCACTAGAGGTCGACCGATTAATCAAAATGGCCGGTTATTTAGGGCCGATTTCAAGTTTTCATAACAATCGGTAATTTGCATTTTTGGACTCCTATTATAGCCGATTACATTGCACTCCACGAGGAGACTGTGTGGCAGGCTGACTACCTGTTACGGGAGTGCAGCAAGGAGCCAAGGTAAGTTGCTAGCTAGCATTAAACTTATCTTATAAAAAACAATAAATATTAACATAGTCACTAGATAACTACATACTGTATGGTTGATGATATTACTAGTTTATCTAGCTTGTCCTGCGTTGCATATAATCAATGAGGTGCCTGTTAATGTATCATCGAATCACAGCCTACTTCACCAAATGAGTGATGATTTAAAAAGCGCATTCGCGAAAAAAGCACTGTCGTTGCACCAATGTGTACCTAACCATAAACATCAATGCCTTTCTTAAAATCACAAGTATACACAATTTAAACCTGCATATTTAGTTAATATTGCCTGCTAACATGAATTTCTTTTAACGAGGGAAACTGTGTCACTTGTCTTGCGTTCAGTGCAAGCAGTCAGGGTATATGCAGCAGTTTGGGCCGCCTGGCTCGTTGCGAACTGAACTGAAGACCATTTCTTCCTAACAAAGACCGTAATTAATTTGCCAGAATTTTACATAATTATGACATAACATTGAAGGTTGTACAATGTAACAGCAATATTTAGACTTAGGGTTGAAATAGGTATGAAATAGGTATGAAATACAAATGGTATAGAGAGAAATAGTCCTATATTTCCTAAAATAACTACAACCTAAAACTTCTTTACGGGGAATATTGAAGACTCATGTTAAAAGGAACCACTAGCTTTCATACTGTATGTTCTCATGTTCTGAGCAAGGAACTTAAACGTTAGCTTTCTTACATGGCACATTTGCACTTTTACTTTCTTCTCCAACACTTTGTTTTTGCATTATTTAAAATTGAACATGTTTCTGTTACGGCTTTCTATGTGCGAAGGAAAGTCGGACCAAAATGCGGCGTGTAGATTACGATCCATGTTTAATAAACAAACGTGAACACGAATCAATACAAAAACAACAAACACAATAAACATAACGAAAACCGAAACAGCCTATACTGGTGTAAATTAACACAGAACAGGGACATCATGACAATCACCCACGAAACACTCGAAGAATATGGCTGCCTAAATATGGTTCCCAATCAGAGACAATGATTTACACCTGCCTCTGATTGAGAACCACTTCAGACAGCCATAGACTTATCTAGAACACCCCACTAAGCTACAATCCCAATACAAAACACACCACATACAAAAACCCATGCCACACCCTGGCCTGACCAAATAAATGAAGACAAACACAAAATACTTTGACCAGGGCATGACAGTTTCAATATTTATTTGAGACTAAATTGATTTTATTTATGTATTATATTAAGTTAAAAAGTGTTCATTCAGTATTGTTGTAATTGTCTTCATTACAAATATATATATAAAAATAGCCCGATTAATCGGTATCGGCTTTTTTTGGTCCTCCAATAATCGGTATCGTTACCGGCGTTGAAAAATCAGAATCGGTCGACCTCTAGCTAGCACAGTGACACCTGCAGGCACTATACAATACTGTCACAGTCCCTAACCTGACACACACACACACACACACACACACACACACACACACACACACACACACACACACACACACACACACACACACACACACACACACACACACACACACACACACACACACACACACACACACAGAGGGAGAGAAACACACAGACAGAGAGACACACACTCATCATTCATGTCTCTTCCATCATTGTCTGTCTGGGACATGTCAGGACTAACAGCACAGTACCTGTAGGTACAGGTAGTTGGTGAGGATCCACAGCAATCCAAACGGAGCCACCTTAGTGAAGAACACCTTGGCTGTCAGCCCGTCATCCCCAAAGAACCGACAACACTCCCTAGAGAGGAACACACACAGATGAACACCCACAGGCATGCATGCACACACACACACAAAACAGACACACATGCACAGCACACAGGTACATGTACAGTTAAAGTCGGTTGTTTTACATACACTTAGGTTGGAGTCATTAAAACTCGTTTTTCAACCACTCCACAAATTTATTGTTAGCAAACTATAATTTTGGCATGTCGGTTAGGACATCTACTTTGTGCATGACACAAGTAATTTTTCCAACAATTGTTTACAGACAGATTATTTAACTTATAATTCATTGTATCACAATTCCAGTGGGTCAGAGGTTTATAGTTGACTGTGCCTTTAAACAGCTTGGAAAATTCCAGAAAATTACGTGATGGCTTTAGAAGCTTCTGATAATCTAATTGACATCATTTGAGTCAATTGGAGGTGCACCTGTGGATGTATTTCAAGGCCTACCTTCAAACTCATTGCCTCTTTACTTGACATCATAGGGAATCAGCCAAGACCTCAGAAGAAAAATAGTAGACCTCCACAAGTCTGATTTATCCTTGGGAGCAATTTCGAAACGCCTGAAGATACCACATTCATCTGTACAAACAATAGTATGCAAGTATAAACACCATGTGACCACGCAGCCGCCATACCGCTCAGGAAGGAGACACGTTCTGTCTCCTAGAGAAGAACATATTTTGCGAAAAGTGCAAATCAATCCCAGAACAACAGCAAAGGACCTTGTGAAGATCCTGGTGGAAATGGGTACAAAAGTATCTATATCCACAGTAAAACGAGTCCTATGTCGACATAACCTGAACGGCCGCTCCGCAAGGAAGATGCCACTGCTCCAAAACCACCATAAAAAAGCCAGACTATGGTTTGCAACTGCACATGGGGACAAAGATCGTACTTTTAGGAGAAATGTCCTCTGGTCTCATGAAACAAAAATAGAACTATTTGGCCATAATGACCATCATTATGTTTGGAGGAAAAAGGGGAATGCTTGCAAGCCGAAGAACACCATCCCAACCGTGAAGCACGGGGGTGGCAGCATCATGTTGTTGGGGTGCTTTGCTGCAGGAGGGACTGGTGCACTTCACAAAATAGATGGCATCACGTGGAAGGAAACTTATGTGGATATATTGAAGCAACATCTCAAGACATCAGTCAGGAAGTTAAAGCTTGGTCACAAATGGGTCTTCCAAATGGACAATGACCCCAAGCATACTTCCAAAGCTGTGGAAAAATGGCTTAAGGCCAACAAAGTCAAGGTATTGGAGTGGCCATCACAAAGCCCTGACCTCAATCCTATAGAAAATTTGTGGGCAGAACTGAAAAAGCATGTGCGAGCAAGGAGGCCTACAAACCTGACTCAGTTACACCAGCTCTGTCAGGAGGAATGGGTCAAATTCACCCAACTTATAGTGGGAAGCTTGTGGAAGGCTACCCGAAACGTTTGACCCAAGTTAAACAATTTAAAGGCAATGCTACCAAATACTAATTGAGTGTATGTAAACTTTTGACCCACTGGCAATGTGATGAAAGAAATAAAAGCTGAAATAAATAATTCTCTCTACTATTATTCTGACATTTCACATTCTTAAAATAAAGTGGTGATCCTAACTGACCTAAGACAGGGAATTTTTACTAGGATTAAATGTCAGGAATTGTGAAAAATGAGTTTAAATATATTTGGCTCAGGTGTATGTAAACTTCCGACTTCAACTGTATATGTACAGACACAGACAAACAAACAAACACAAGCTCACACAACATAAACACATGTAAACAAGCGCAATCACATTTTAGTATACAACATTAGTGTTAGTATTCATAGTCTATGCTAGTGATGTGGGGGAAATCGATACAGTTAAATATCACAATATTATTTTGGACAATTTATATTTAAGCAATATGGGGGTGTGTTATATGGCCAATATACCACTGCTAATGGCTGTTCTTAGTGCTGGATACAGTCCTTAGTCATGGTCTATTGACCATATACCACAAACCCCCGAAGTGACTTATTGCTATTATAAACTGGTTACCAACATAATTAGAACAGTAAAAACAATTGTTTTGTCATACCCGTGGTATAAGGCTGTCAGCCAATCAGCATCCAGGGTTCAAACCACCCAGTTTAAAATTATATTTTGACTCCAAGTATCGATATGTAAAATAAGACATATATATATATATATACAGTAGCAGTCAAAAGTTTGGACACTTTTCTTTATTTTTACTATTTTGTAAATTGTAGAACAATAGTGAAGACATCAGCACTATGAAATAACACATATGGAATCATGTAGTAAACAAAAAAGTATTAAACAAATCAAAATACATTTTAGATTTTAGATTCTTCAAAGTAGCCACCCTTTGCCTAGATGACAGCTTTGCACACTCTTGGCATTCTAGCATGCTAGCAGATACCCATAGACTTACAGTCACTGTGCTAACCAAAAAAGTCACTGTGCAAGATCAAAAAGTAGATTAAGGACCTAGTTGCCAAAATCCCAAAGTATACCTTAAAGGTAAACATAAAGACGGGTATGTGAACTGGTAAGGAGTTACTGAAACTCCTGGTCCATTCCCATCCCGGCCCGGGCCCATCCAGGCTGCCAGATCTCCATTCCCATCCCGGCCCAGTCCCATCCAGGCTGCCAGATCTCCATTCCCATCCTGGCCCATCCAGGCTGCCAGTTCTCCATTCCCATCCCGGCCCGGGCCCATCCAGGCTGCCAGATCTCCATTCCCATCCCAGCCCAGTCCCATCCAGGCTGCCAGATCTCCATTCCCATCCTGGCCCATCCAGGCTGCCAGTTCTCCATTCCCATCCCGGCCCGGGCCCATCCAGGCTGCCAGATCTCCATTCCCATCCCGGCCCAGTCCCATCCAGGCTGCCAGATCTCCATTCCCATCCTGGCCCATCCAGGCTGCCAGTTCTCCATTCCCATCCCGGCCCATCCAGGCTGCCAGATCTCCATTCCCATCCCGGCCCAGTCCCATCCAGGCTGCCAGTTCTCCATTCCCATCCCGGCCCATCCAGGCTGCCAGATCTCCATTCCCATCCCGGCCTACCCAGGCTGCCAGATCTCCATTCCCATCCCGGCCCAGGCCAATCCAGGCTGCCAGATCTCCATTCCCATCCCGGCCCAGGCCAATCCAGGCTGCCAGCTCTCCATTCCCGTCCTGGTCCCATCCAGGCTGCCAGCTCTCCATTCCCATCCTGGTCCCATCCAGGCTGCCAGCTCTCCATTCCCGTCCTGGTCCCATCCAGGCTGCCAGATCTCCATTCCCGTCCTGGTCCCATCCAGGCTGCCAGCTCTCCATTCCCGTCCTGGTCCCATCCAGGCTGCCAGCTCTCCATTCCCGTCCTGGTCCCATCCAGGCTGCCAGCTCTCCATTCCCGTCCTGGTCCCATCCAGGCTGCCAGCTCTCCATTCCCGTCCTGGTCCCATCCAGGCTGCCAGCTCTCCATTCCAGTCCTGGTCCCATCCAGGCTGCCAGCTCTCCATTCCCGTCCTGGTCCCATCCAGGCTGCCAGCTCTCCATTCCCGTCCTGGTCCCATCCAGGCTGCCAGCTCTCCATTCCCGTCCTGGTCCCATCCAGGCTGCCAGCTCTCCATTCCCGTCCTGGTCCCATCCAGGCTGCCAGCTCTCCATTCCCGTCCTTGTCCCATCCAGGCTGCCAGCTCTCCATTCCCGTCCTGGTCCCATCCGGGCTGCCAGCTCTCCATTCCCGTCCTGGTCCCATCCAGGCTGCCAACCAGACAATTACATTGCACCTAGACAATCTTACTGACACATCAATTACTGAACTGAACAATGCCAAGTGAGGCAGCTACTGTAGCTTGAGCCTCCAGGTTTAGGCTATCTGCCAGAGTGGCCTGGCCAGCTGTTCGGACACCAGGAGGTGGAAAACTGCAGTTCAAAGCCTCTCAGAACTTTGAAGTTTGACTGTTTGACTACTCAAGGGTAATTATATTTCTAGTAGTTAGTTATGTACTGTTAGTCCTGGTCAGGTAGGTAGTTAGGTACTGTTAGTCCTGGTCAGTTAGGTAGTTATGTACTGTTGGTCCTGGTCAGGTAGGTAGTTATGTACTGTTAGTCCTGGTCAGTTAGGTAGTTATGTACTGTTGGTCCTGGTCAGGTAGGTAGGTACTGTTAGTCCTGGTCAGTTAGGTAGTTATGTACTGCTAGTCCTGGTCAGGTAGGTAGGTACTGTTAGTCCTGGTCAGTTAGGTAGTTATGTACTGTTAGTCCTGGTCAGTTAGGTAGTTATATACTGTTAGTCCTGGTCAGTTAGGTAGGTACTGTTAGTCCTGGTCAGTTAGGTAGTTATGTACTGTTAGTCCTGGTCAGTTAGGTAGTTATGTACTGCTAGTCCTGGTCAGTTAGGTAGGTAGGTACTGTTAGTCCTGGTCAGTTAGGTAGTTATGTACTGTTAGTCCTGGTCAGTTAGGTAGTTATGTAGTGTTAGTCCTGGTCAGTTAGGTAGTTATGTACTGCTAGTCCTGGTCAGTTAGGTAGGTAGGTACTGTTAGTCCTGGTCAGTTAGGTAGTTATGTACTGTTAGTCCTGGTCAGTTAGGTAGTTATGTACTGTTAGTCCTGGTCAGTTAGGTAGTTATGTACTGTTAGTCCTGGTCGGTTAGGTAGGTACTGTTAGTCCTGGTCAGTTAGGTAGTTATGTACTGTTAGTCCTGGTCAGTTAGGTAGTTAGGTACTGTTAGTCCTGGTCAGTTAGGTAGGTATGTACTGTTAGTCCTGGTCAGTTAGGTAGGTACTGTTAGTCCTGGTCAGTTAGGTAGTTAGGTACTGTTAGTCCTGGTCAGTTAGGTAGTTATGTACTGTTAGTCCTGGTCAGTTAGGTAGTTAGGTACTGTTAGTCCTGGTCAGTTAGGTAGTTATGTACTGTTAGTCCTGGTCAGGTAGGTAGGTACTGTTAGTCCTGGTCAGTTAGGTAGTTAGGTACTGTTAGTCCTGGTCAGTTAGGTAGTTATGTACTGTTGGTCCTGGTCAGTTAGGTAGTTACTGTTGGTCCTGGTCAGGTAGGTAGTTAGGTACTGTTAGTCCTGGTCAGGTAGGTAGTTAGGTACTGTTAGTCCTGGTCAGTTAGGTAGTTATGTAGTGTTAGTCCTGGTCAGTTAGGTAGGTACTGTTGGTCCTGGTCAG
Source organism: Oncorhynchus masou masou (assembly GCF_036934945.1). Taxonomy (NCBI): domain Eukaryota; kingdom Metazoa; phylum Chordata; class Actinopteri; order Salmoniformes; family Salmonidae; genus Oncorhynchus; species Oncorhynchus masou. The sequence continues at coordinate 14,439,363 of NC_088235.1, forward strand.
GTAGGTAGTTATGTACTGTTAGTCCTGGTCAGTTAGGTAGTTATGTACTGGTAGTCCTGGTCAGGTAGGTAGGTACTGTTAGTCCTGGTCAGTTAGGTAGTTATGTACTGCTAGTCCTGGTCAGTTAGGTAGTTATGTACTGTTAGTCCTGGTCAGTTAGGTAGTTATGTACTGTTAGTCCTGGTCAGTTAGGTAGTTAGGTACTGTTAGTCCTGGTCAGTTAGGTAGTTATGTACTGCTAGTCCTGGTCAGTTAGGTAGGTAGGTACTGTTAGTCCTGGTCAGTTAGGTAGTTATGTACTGTTAGTCCTGGTCGGTTAGGTAGGTACTGTTAGTCCTGGTCAGTTAGGTAGTTATGTAGTGTTAGTCCTGGTCAGTTAGGTAGTTATGTACTGTTAGTCCTGGTCAGGTAGGTAGTTATGTACTGTTAGTCCTGGTCAGTTAGGTAGTTAGGTACTGTTAGTCCTGGTCAGTTAGGTAGTTATGTACTGTTGGTCCTGGTCAGTTAGGTCAGTTAGGTAGGTACTGTTGGTCCTGGTCAGGTAGGTAGTTATGTACTGTTAGTCCTGGTCAGTTAGGTAGTTATGTACTGTTAGTCCTGGTCAGGTAGGTAGGTACTGTTAGTCCTGGTCAGTTAGGTAGTTATGTACTGCTAGTCCTGGTCAGTTAGGTAGGTAGGTACTGTTAGTCCTGGTCAGTTAGGTAGTTATGTACTGTTAGTCCTGGTCAGTTAGGTAGTTAGGTACTGTTAGTCCTGGTCAGTTAGGTAGTTATGTACTGCTAGTCCTGGTCAGTTAGGTAGGTAGGTACTGTTAGTCCTGGTCAGTTAGGTAGTTATGTACTGTTAGTCCTGGTCAGTTAGGTAGTTATGTAGTGTTAGTCCTGGTCAGTTAGGTAGTTATGTACTGCTAGTCCTGGTCAGTTAGGTAGGTAGGTACTGTTAGTCCTGGTCAGTTAGGTAGTTATGTACTGTTAGTCCTGGTCAGTTAGGTAGTTAGGTACTGTTAGTCCTGGTCAGTTAGGTAGTTATGTACTGCTAGTCCTGGTCAGTTAGGTAGGTAGGTACTGTTAGTCCTGGTCAGTTAGGTAGTTATGTACTGTTAGTCCTGGTCAGGTAGGTAGGTACTGTTAGTCCTGGTCAGTTAGGTAGGTACTGTTAGTCCTGGTCAGTTAGGTAGTTATGTACTGTTAGTCCTGGTCAGTTAGGTAGTTATGTACTGCTAGTCCTGGTCAGTTAGGTCAGTTAGGTAGGTACTGTTAGGCAGAGTGGCCTGGCAGTGTGGATGTGGAGCTGTAGGAGGTTGTTTTGGTCAGTTAGGCAGAGTGGCCTGGCGGTGTGGATGTGGAGCTGTAGGAGGTTGTTTTGGTCAGTTAGGCAGAGTGGCCTGGCGGTGTGGATGTGGAGCTGTAGGAGGTTGTTTTGGTCAGTTAGGCAGAGTGGCCTGGCGGTGTGGATGTGGAGCTGTAGGAGGTTGTTTTGGTCAGTTAGGCAGAGTGGCCTGGCGGTGTGGATGTGGAGCTGTAGGAGGTTGTTTTGGTCAGTTAGGCAGAGTGGCCTGGCGGTGTGGATGTGGAGCTGTAGGAGGTTGTTTTGGTCAGTTAGGCAGAGTGGCCTGGCGGTGTGGATGTGGAGCTGTAGGAGGTTGTTTTGGTCAGTTAGGCAGAGTGGCCTGGCGGTGTGGATGTGGAGCTGTAGGAGGTTGTTTTGGTCAGTTAGGCAGAGTGGCCTGGCGGTGTGGATGTGGAGCTGTAGGAGGTTGTTTTGGTCAGTTAGGCAGAGTGGCCTGGCGGTGTGGATGTGGAGCTGTAGGAGGTTGTTTTGGTCAGTTAGGCAGAGTGGCCTGGCGGTGTGGATGTGGAGCTGTAAGGAGGTTGTTTTGGTCAGTTAGGCAGAGTGGCCTGGCGGTGTGGATGTGGAGCTGTAGGAGGTTGTTTTGGTCAGTTAGGCAGAGTGGCCTGGCGGTGTGGATGTGGAGCTGTAGGAGGTTGTTTTGGTCAGTTAGGCAGAGTGGCCTGGCAGTGTGGATGTGGAGCTGTAGGAGGTTGTTTTGGTCAGTTAGGCAGAGTGGCCTGGCGGTGTGGATGTGGAGCTGTAGGAGGTTGTTTTGGTCAGTTAGGCAGAGTGGCTTGGCGGTGTGGATGTGGAGCTGTAGGAGGTTGTTTTGGTCAATTAGGCAGAGTGGCCTGGCGGTGTGGACGTGGAGCTGTAGGAGGTTGTTTTGGTCAATTAGGCAGAGTGGCCTGGCGGTGTGGACGTGGAGCTGTAGGAGGTGGTTTGGTCAGGCTCCAGAAAGATGACAGTGCAGATAAAGCACACTGGACACTAACAGGCCACGTACAAACAGACAACAATACACTATAACTATAATCAGTTAATGAGGTTGAGGGCAATGCTTCATTTCATTACTGAACCTGGCTATATGCCTGAATCCATAACAATAGACCTCTTTGACTGGGGCTGTGAATCCCCAAAACCTAAAGCCCTGAACTCCAGCCTGGAATTAAGCTCAAGCACCAGATTAAGGCTAAGATTCTGTTTCATGTTTTCAGCAAAGGCACCTTTTAAAGACAATTTCCGATTGAGCCGACATATTTTGCGTTTACCGTGAATGGGATCTCAGTAAATATGGAAGATTACCTAGAAAAGCCACATTGTCGACAACCTGCAATCACATTGAATCCCGTCCTAAGCCCCAGTGGAAAGTGGTCCGATGACAACTGCGATTGGCCTCTGCCATGCTGTCATGTATCAGTTATGTCGTGTGGACTGGTGCCAGCTCTTCCACGCACTGTGTGGACCGACACATGCTAGGGCAGGGCTGCTTTAGCCCAAGAGAGGAGAAGAGCATCTGGCAGCTCACTGAAGTCTCTCCTCATCTCCCACAAAGCTGTGCATTCCACATTTCAGCCTATCATATGCTGCTCTCCAGCCCCTGCATTTTTAAGGAGATCAGAACTCTGTTGATATTTCATTTGTTTTCTGAAAGGATAGAGGGACGGGAGAGCAGGATACACTCTGCGCATGTGTCTCTAATGGTTCTCTATTCCCTAGTGCCTAGTACTCTAGTTCTAACCAGAGCCCTATGATCACTGGTCAAAATATGTGCACTGTAAAGGGAAAAGGCTGCCATTTAGAAGGGAATAGGGTGAAATTTGAAAGGGAATAGGGTGAAATTTGAAAGGGAATAGGGTGCCATTTGGAAGGGAATAGGGTGCCATTTGGAAGGGAATAGGGTGCCATTTGGAAGGGATTAATGTGCCATTTGGAAGGGAATAAGGTGCCATTTGGAAGGGAATAGGGTGTCATTTGGAAGGGAATAATGTGCTATTTGGAAGAGAATAAGGTGCCATTTGGAAGGGAATAAGGTGCCATTGGGAAGGGAATAAGGTGCCATTTGGAAGGGAATAAGGTGCCATTGGGAAGGGAATAAGGTGCCATTTGGAAGGGAATACGGTGCCATTGGGAAGGGAATAAGGTGCCATTTGGAAGAGAATAAGGTGCCATTTGGAAGGGAATTAGGTGCCATTGGGAAGGGAATAATGTGCCATTTGGAAGGGAATAAGGTGCCATTGGGAAGGGAATAAGGTGCCATTTGGAAGGGAATAAGGTGCCATTGGGAAGGGAATAAGGTGCCATTTGGAAGGGAATAAGGTGCCATTGGGAAGGGAATAAGGTGCCATTTGGAAGGGAATAAGGTGCCATTGGGAAGGGAATAAGGTGCCATTTGGAAGGGAATAAGGTGCCATTGGGAAGGGAATAAGGTGCCATTTTGAAGGGAATTGGGTGTCATTTGGAAGGGATTAGGTGCCATATGGAAGGGAATAGGGTGCCATTTGGAAGGGAATAGGGTGCCTTTTGGATGGGAATAACATGCCATTTGGAAGGGAATAGGGTGCCATTTGGAAGGGAATAGGGTGCCATTTGGAGGGGAATAAGGTGTCATTTGGAAGGGAATTGGGTGCCATTTGGAAGGGAATAGGTGCCATTTGGAAGGGAATAAGGTGCCTTTTGGAAGGGAATAAGGTGCCATTTGGAAGGGAATAGGGTGCCATTTGGAGGGGAATAAGGTGTCATTTGGAAGGGAATTGGGTGCCATTTGGAAGGGAATAGGTGCCATTTGGAAGGGAATAGGGTGCCATTTGGAAGGGAATAAGGTGCCATTTGGAAGGGAATTAGGTGCCATTGGGAAGGGAATAATGTGCCATTTGGAAGGGAATAAGGTGCCATTGGGAAGGGAATAAGGTGCCATTTGGAAGGGAATAAGGTGCCATTGGGAAGGGAATAAGGTGCCATTTGGAAGGGAATAAGGTGCCATTGGGAAGGGAATAAGGTGCCATTGGGAAGGGAATAAGGTGCCATTGGGAAGGGAATAAGGTGCCATTTTGAAGGGAATTGGGTGTCATTTGGAAGGGATTAGGTGCCATATGGAAGGGAATAGGGTGCCATTTGGAAGGGAATAGGGTGCCTTTTGGATGGGAATAAGGTGCCATTTTGAAGGGAATTGGGTGTCATTTGGAAGGGATTAGGTGCCATATGGAAGGGAATAGGGTGCCTTTTGGATGGGAATAGGGTGCCATTTGGAGGGGAATAAGGTGTCATTTGGAAGGGAATTGGGTGCCATTTGGAAGGGAATAGGTGCCATTTGGAAGGGAATAGGGTGCCATTTGGAAGGGAATAGGGTGCCTTTTGGAAGGGAATAGGGTGCCTTTTGGAAGGGAATAGAATACATTAGACCACACTATAGTATAACACAAACCCTGCTGTCTCAATACATTAGACCACACTATAGTATAACACAAACCCTGCTGTCTCAATACATTAGACCACACTATAGTATAACACAAACCCTGCTGTCTCAATACATTAGACCCCACTATAGTATAACACAAACCCTGCTGTCTCAATACATTAGACCACACTATAGTATAACACAAACCCTGCTGTCTCAATACATTAGACCACACTATAGTATAACACAAACCCTGCTGTCTCAATACATTAGACCACACTATAGTATAATACAAGCCCTGCTCTCTCAATACATTAGACCACACTATGCTACAACACAAGACCTACAACACAGGCCATGCTATTACAACACAGGCCATGCTATTACAACACAGGCCATGCTATTACAACACAGGCCATGCTATTACAACACAGGCCATGCTATTACAACACAGGCCATGCTATTACAACACAGGCCATGCTATTACAACACAGGCCATGCTATTACAACACAAGCCATGCTATTACAACACAGGCCATGCTATTACAACACAGGCCATGCTATTACAACACAGGCCATGCTATTACAACACAGGCCATGCTATTACAACACAGGCCATGCTATTACAACACAGGCCATGCTATTACAACATGCCATGTCTTTGTACTTGTACTGTATTTGTACTTTCTACAGGCTACATAGCAGAAGATGAAAGGTGAATGAGTAGAAAGGCTGTGTTAGTAAGGTAACATTATAAAGGCTGTGTCAGAAAGATAACATTATAAAGGCTGTGTTAGCAAGATAACATTATAAAGGCTGTGTCAGAAAGATAACATTATAAAGGCTGTGTTAGTAAGGTAACATTATAAAGGCTGTGTCAGTAAGATAACATTATAAAGGCTGTGTTAGTAAGATAACATTATAAAGGCTGTGTCAGAAAGATAACATTATAAAGGCTGTGTTAGTAAGATAACATTATAAAGGCTGTGTTAGTAAGATAACATTATAAAGGCTGTGTCAGAAAGATAACATTATAAAGGCTGTGTCAGAAAGATAACATTATAAAGGCTGTGTCAGAAAGATAACATTATAAAGGCTGTGTCAGAAAGATAACATTATAAAGGCTGTGTTAGTAAGGTAACATTATAAAGGCTGTGTCAGTAAGATAACATTATAAAGGCTGTGTTAGTAAGATAACATTATAAAGGCTGTGTCAGAAAGATAACATTATAAAGGCCGTGTTAGTAAGATAACATTATAAAGGCTGTGTTAGAAAACTAACATTATAAAGGCTGTGTTAGTAAGATAACATTATAAAGGCCGTGTTAGTAAGATAACATTACAAAGGCTGTGTTAGAAAGATAACATTATAAAGGCTGTGTTAGTAAGATAACATTATAAAGGCTGTGTTAGAAAACTAACATTATAAAGGCTGTGTTAGTAAGATAACATTACAAAGGCTGTGTTAGTAAGATAACATTATAAAGGCCGTGTTAGTAAGATAACATTACAAAGGCTGTGTTAGAAAGATAACATTATAAAGGCTGTGTTAGTAAGATAACATTATAAAGGCTGTGTTAGAAAGAAAGATAACATTATAAAGGCCGTGTTAGTAAGATAACATTATAAAGGCTGTGTTAGTAAGATAACATTATAAAGGCCGTGTTAGTAAGATAACATTATAAAGGCTGTGTTAGTAAGATAACATTATAAAGGCTGTGTTAGTAAGATAACATTATAAAGGCTGTGTTAGTAAGATAACATTATAAAGGCTGTGTTAGTAAGATAACATTATAAAGGCCGTGTTAGAAAGCTAACATTATAAAGGCTGTGTCAGAAAGAAAGCTAACATTATAAAGGCCGTGTTAGAAAGCTAACATTATAAAGGCTGTGTTAGAAAGCTAACATTATAAAGGCTGTGTTAGTAAGAAAGCTAACATTATAAAGGCTGTGTTAGAAAGCTAACATTATAAAGGCTGTGTTAGAAAGATAACATTATAAAGGCTGTGTTAGAAAGATAACATTATAAAGGCTGTGTTAGAAAGAAAGCTAACATTATAAAGGCTGTGTTAGTAAGATAACATTATAAAGGCTGTGTCAGAAAGCTAACATTATAAAGGCTGTGTCAGAAAGAAAGCTAACATTATAAAGGCCGTGTTAGAAAGCTAACATTATAAAGGCTGTGTCAGAAAGATAACATTATAAAGGCTGTGTTAGAAAGATAACATTATAAAGGCTGTGTTAGTAAGATAACATTATAAAGGCTGTGTTAGTAAGATAACATTATAAAGGCTGTGTCAGAAAGATAACATTATAAAGGCTGTGTCAGAAAGATAACATTATAAAGGCTGTGTTAGAAAGATAACATTACAAAGGTTGTGTCAGAAAGATAACATTATAAAGGCTGTGTTAGAAAGATAACATTATAAAGGTTGTGTCAGAAAGATAACATTATAAAGGCTGTGTCAGAAAGAAAGATAACATTATAAAGGCTGTGTTAGAAAGAAAGATAACATTATAAAGGCTGTGTTAGTAAGATAACATTATAAAGGCTGTGCTAGTAAGATAACATTGTAAAGGCTGTGTTAGAAAGATAACATTATAAAGGCTGTGTCAGAAAGAAAGATAACATTATAAAGGCTGTGTCAGAAAGAAAGCTAACATTATAAAGGCTGTGTTAGAAAGAAAGCTAACATTATAAAGGCTGTGTCAGAAAGAAAGCTAACATAATAAAGGCTGTGTCAGAAAGAAAGCTAACATTATAAAGGCTGTGTTAGTAAGAAAGCTAACATTATAAAGGCTGTGTTAGTAAGATAACATTATAAAGGCTGTGTTAGTAAGATAACATTATAAAGGTTGTGTCAGAAAGATAACATTATAAAGGCTGTGTTAGAAAGCTAACATTATAAAGGCTGTGTTAGAAAGAAAGCTAACATTATAAAGGCTGTGTTAGTAAGATAACATTATAAAGGCTGTGTTAGTAAGATAACATTATAAAGGCTGTGTTAGTAAGATAACATTATAAAGGCCGTGTTAGTAAGATAACATTATAAAGGCTGTGTTAGTAAGGTAACATTATAAAGGTTGTTCAGTATGGAGGCCACACAGTCAGAGCCAGGGGAGCAGGGAGAGCCCAGAACCAGATCCTTGCATGAGCACTCTTAGAAGCTCTGACAAACACGCACACACATGCAAGCATGCACAGACACATACGTACGAGCACGAGCGCATGACTGGAAGCACTCACAGGCATGGAGGCATGTATGCACACACACAAACTCTCGCACACACACACACATGCACTGACACACACACACACACAGTTCTATGTGTGTGCAGCAGCAGCCCAGTGGGTTGTAGAGATCAGGGATTCCTCTCAGAGGAAGAGCACGTCATGTGACTAAGCTGATTTAACTGTAGACACAGGCTTTTGTCCAACTAGAGACTGCTGCAGCTCAACACACTATACCTCCCACCTAACTTAGGAAAGTAATGACTTCTTACCTCCACTTATAGACAACCAGAGGTAATATTAATCCCAGAGCCATCATGAAACACCAGAGCCACAAATTATGATGTATAAACTTGATAAAATGGCATATTATATTACAACAAGGCTACATTTGGGTTTCCATGATACTCTGCTATGCCTCTCAATGCAGTCTGAAATAGTTTTCACTCCTTCTTTGTCCCCTGGTGTCCTTTGTTAAACCTTTAGGACAACAGTTGATGTAAACAGTATAAATACATTGCATTGATTGATTGATTACCTGAACCTCTGTCTGGGGGTCTGTTTCTCAGGGCTCTTACACAGGTGTCCGATGTAGTAGAGGGGAAGAACAGGCAGTTCCAGGTGGTGGCGAACCAGGTGAGGGTGAATGGAGCGTCAAACTGGGTATCCAAAACAAATGACTTTAACATTTTTATTAACAGGTTTCATCTGGCACTCGCTAGCACTCAGTGGTGGATCGTGTCAATCTGAGTTTGTGTGTGTGTGTATGTGTTTAGCATGCAACTTCGTCAGGTTCTTTACCTGCTTAAAGGTGAGCTTGGCCAGCTGGGTGGACCCCGCCCACGATGAGCACACACACATCACCATGGCAACGCCCCACAGCGCCTTCCGCACCTGTACGGCCGTAACTTTGATGCAGCAACGAAGTCTCCACCTCCCCGTAGCAGGCTCCGCCCCCGGCGCCACGCCGTTTGCCGCCTGGCCGTCCGCTGTGCTGCCCACCACATTCTCTCTGGGTCGGTCTTCTCCTGAGCACAAAGAAAACAGTAGTAAACTATGAGACCAGAGTAGATATTTAGAAGAGTTGTCTACAGCACGACAGTATGAGACCAGAGTAGAGATTTAGAAGAGTTGTCTACATCACTACAGTATGAGACCAGGTTAGTGATTTAGAAGAGTTGTCTACATCACTACAGTATGAGACCAGGGTAGTGATTTAGAAGAGTTGTCTACATCACTACAGTATGAGACCAGGGTAGTGATTTAGAAGAGTTGTCTACAGCACTACAGTATGAGATCAGGGTAGAGATTTAGAAGTTGTCTACATCACTACAATATGAGACTAGGGTAGAGATTTAGAAGAGTTGTCTACAGCACTACCACATGAGAACAGGGTAGAGATTTAGAAGAGTTGTCTACAGCACTACCACATGAGACCAGGGTAGAGATTTAGAAGAGTTGTCTACAGCACTACAATATGAGACCAGAGTAGAGATTTAGAAGAGTTGTCTACAGCACTACCACATGAGACCAGGGTAGAGATTTCGAAGAGTTGTCTACAGCACTACAATATGAGACCAGAGTAGAGATTTATAAGAGTTGTCTACAGCACTACAATATGAGACCAGACTAGAGATTCAGAAGAGTTGTCTACAGCACTACCGCATGAGACCAGGGTAGAGATTTAGAAGAGTTGTCTACAGCACTACCGCATGAGACCAGAGTAGAGATTTAGAAGAGTTGTCTACAGCACGACAGTATGAGACCAGAGTAGAGATTTAGAAGAGTTGTCTACAGCACTACAGTATCGGACCAGGGTAGAGATTTAGAAGAGTTGTCTACATCACTACAGCATGAGACCAGGGTAGTGATTTAGAAGAGTTGTCTACATCACTACAGTATGAGACCAGGGTAGTGATTTAGAAGAGTTGTCCACATCACCACAGTATGAGACCAGGGTAGTGATTTAGACGAATTGTCTACATCACTACAGTATGAGACCAGGGTAGTGATTTAGAAGAGTTGTCTACAGCACTACAGTATGAGACCAGGGTAGAGATTTAGAAGAGTTGTCTACATCACTACAGTATGAGACCAGGGTAGTGATTTAGAAGAGTTGTCTACAGCACTACAGAATGAGACCAGAGTTGAGATTTAGAAGAGTTGTCTACATCACTACATTATGAGACCAAGGTAGTGATTTAGAAGAGTTGTCTACAGCACTACAATATGAGACCAGAGCATAGATTTAGAAGAGTTGTCTACATCACTACAGTATGAGACCAGGGTAGTGATTTAGAAGAGTTGTCTACATCACTACAGCATGAGACCAGGGTAGTGATTTAGAAGAGTTGTCTACATCACTACAGTATGAGACCAGGGTAGTGATTTAGAAGAGTTGTCCACATCACCACAGTATGAGACCAGGGTAGTGATTTAGAAGAATTGTCTACATCACTACAGTATGAGACCAGGGTAGTGATTTAGAAGAGTTGTCTACAGCACTACAGTATGAGACCAGGGTAGAGATTTAGAAGAGTTGTCTACATCACTACAGTATGAGACCAGGGTAGTGATTTAGAAGAGTTGTCTACAGCACTACAGAATGAGACCAGAGTTGAGATTTAGAAGAGTTGTCTACATCACTACATTATGAGACCAAGGTAGTGATTTAGAAGAGTTGTCTACAGCACTACAATATGAGACCAGAGCATAGATTTAGAAGAGTTGTCTACATCACTACAGTATGAGACCAGGGTAGTGATTTAGAAGAGTTGTCTACATCACTACAGTATGAGATCAGGGTAGTGATTTAGAAGAGTTGTCTACAGCACTACAGTATGAGACCAGAGTTGAGATTTAGAAGAGTTGTCTACATCACTACATCATGAGACCAAGGTAGTGATTTAGAAGAGTTGTCTACAGCACTACAATATGAGACCAGAGTAGAGATTAAGAAGAGTTGTCTACATCCCTACAGTATGAGACCAGGGTTGTGATTTAGAAGAGTTGTCTACAGCACTACAGTATGAGATCAGGGTTGAGATTTAGAAGTTGTCTACATCACTACAATATGAGACCAGGGTAGAGATTTAGAAGAGTTGTCTACAGCACTACTGCATGAGACCAGGGTAGAGATTTAGAAGAGTTGTCTACAGCACTACAATATGAGACCAGAGTAGAGATTTAGAAGAGTTGTCGACAGCACTACCGCATGAGACCAGGGTAGAGTTTTAGAAGAGTTGTCTACAGCACTACAATATGAGACCAGACTAGAGATTTAGAAGAGTTGTCTACAGCACTACCGCATGAGACCAGGGTAGAGATTTAGAAGAGTTGTCTACAGCACTACCGCATGAGACCAGAGTAGAGATTTAGAAGAGTTGTCTACATCACTACAGTATGAGACCAGAGTAGAGATTTAGAAGAGTTGTCTACAGCACTACAATATGAGACCAGGGTAGAGATTTAGAAGAGTTGTCTACAGCACTACCGCATGAGACCAGGGTAGTGATTTAGAAGAGTTGTCTACAGCACTACCGCATGAGACCAGACTAGAGATTTAGAAGAGTTGTCTACAGCACTACAATATGAGACCAGACTAGAGATTTAGAAGAGTTGTCTACAGAACTACCGCATTAGACCAGGGTAGAGATTTAGAAGAGTTGTCTACAGCACTACAATATGAGATAAGAGTTGAGATTTAGAAGAGTTGTCTACAGCACTACAATATGAGACCAGACTAGAGATTTAGAAGAGATTGTACACTACATCACTACAAAATGAGACCAGGGTAGTGATATAGAAGAGTTGTCTACAGCACTACAGTATGAGACCAGGGTAGAGATTTAGAAGAGTTGTCTACAGCACTACAATATGAGACCAGACTAGAGAATTAGAAGAGTTGTCTACAGCACTACCACATTAGACCAGGGTAGAGATTTAGAAGAGTTGTCTACAGCACTACAATATGAGATCAGAGTTGAGATTTAGAAGAGTTGTCTACAGCACTACCGCATGAGACCAGGGTAGAGATTTAGAAGAGTTGTCTACAGCACTACAATATGAGACCAGACTAGAGATTTAGAAGAGTTGTCTACAGCACTACCACATTAGACCAGGGTAGAGATTTAGAAGAGTTGTCTACAGCACTACAATATGAGATCAGAGTTGAGATTTAGAAGAGTTGTCTACAGCACTACAATATGAGACCAGAGTAGAGATTTAGAAGAGTTGTCTACAGCACTACCGCATGAGACCAGGGTAGAGATTTAGAAGAGTTGTCTACAGCACTACCGCATGAGACCAGGGTAGAGATTTACAAGAGTTGTCTACAGCACTACAGTATGAGACCAGAGTAGAGATTTTGAAGAGTTGTCTACAGCACTACCGCATGAGACCAGACTAGAGATTTAGAAGAGTTGTCTACAGCACTACAAAATGAGACCAGGGTAGAGATTTACAAGAGTTGTCTACAGCACTACAGTATGAGACCAGAGTAGAGATTTTGAAGAGTTGTCTACAGCACTACCGCATGAGACCAGACTAGAGATTTAGAAGAGTTGTCTACAGCACTACAGTATGAGACCAGGGTAGAGATTTACAAGAGTTGTCTACAGCACTACAGTATGAGACCAGAGTAGAGATTTTGAAGAGTTGTCTACAGCAATACCGCATGAGACCAGACTAGAGATTTAGAAGAGTTGTCTACAGCACTACAATATGAGACCAGGGTAGAGATTTTCTATGGAAGTAGAATTAGATTTAAAGGTGTCACATGGCATCAGAGGCCCATAACTGCAAAATCCTACAGATGTTAGAATATATTGAGATGACATTTTAAGAGACAATTCAATTCAATAAGCTATTATTACTCTTCTATATCCATTATCCACACCGAATCTTCGATAATCTGAAGTAGCCTAAGTCACTTTCAGTAAGTAAAGGTCCTTCACACAATGTCAACACATTATTCATACAATAACCTATTACAGCTTACAGTATCTATGCCCACACAACACGTTTCATCCTCCACTGAATATTCCTTATGTCTATTTCAGGTCGTTTACAGTTTAACTGAACTCGGACAAAATCTATTACACAAAATCTGGTGTTGACTGTGGCAGTGTGTGTGTCTGGCAGTCATTCTGCAGCCAAACAGAGGGCAGGAGAGGGCAGGGGCTGATACCCAATCTGAGACAACTTTTACTCAGGAGTCTTTGCCTCTTGACTTACAATGACACACACACACACACACACACACACACACACACACACACACACACACACACACACACACACACACACACACACACACACACACACACACACACACACACACACACACACACAGAGAAACACAGAGAAACACACAGATGGAGAGACACACACACATCATTCATGTCTCTCCCATCATTGTCTGTCTGGGACATGTCAGGTCTGACTTTGTTTGACTGTGACTTTGAAGAAGTGATGAATGTTTTAGAGAAAACTTGTGTGCAGACAAACAGTAGGTACTTGAAAACACACAGAGATTATTGGACATACTGGCTCTCTTCCTACTACAGCATCACCAACAGGACAATAGCATCACCAACAGGACAATAACATCACCAACAGGACAATAGCATCACCAACAGGACAATAGCATCACCAACAGGACAATAGCATCACCAACAGGACAATAGCATCGCCAACAGGACAACAGCATCACCAACAGAACAATAGCATCACCAACAGGACAATAGCATCACCAACAGGACAATAGAATCACAAACAGGGCTCTAGCATCACCAACAGGACAATAGCATCACCAACAGGGCAATAGCATCACCAACAGGACAATAGCATCACCAACAGGACAACAGCATCACCAACAGGGTTGGCAAGCCCCAGATTAATAACATAATAACAACGAATCCAAAGATAATAGAACAAGACAAGATCCCTTATGGTTCACCTGGTTACGTTGTTTCTTAACCATAGTTATCATCTATCTGCATGCAGCACTTGCCTTCTCCGGCTTTTTGTGTGGCTTTGTCGCCTTCACGTTAACATGAGGGATTTCCCTAATGGTGTTTCACTCTAAAGATAACGACGTGTGCTGTGTGTGTGTGTGCGTGTGTGTGTGTCAGGGTGTGTGTGTGTGTACCACAGGGAAGCTAATGCCTACTCATCTCCAGCCGTTAGCTACAGAATTATACTCCTCCTCATGCAGTCTTGGAAACACAAGAACATTATATAACTTCTGTCAAGGCAGCTTGAAACCAGGATTTACCTTCTCACTCATCACATGACCAACTGACTAATGTCAAAAGAAACACCATTAGAAAGATACTGCAGTACTGTACCAACATTAGATACTCTAGTCATGTACTGTAACTCTCTGTAACTCAATATTGAATCTGTAGTCATGTGTGAAATAGCCAATTATTAAGAATGTCAGTTTGTTTCAATAGGCCTTCACCAGTGGCGGTCGGTGCTGTTTAAGATTAGGGAGGACAATTGTTTTATGAGCATGCCCTATTTCTATTACAGCATTTTGGATTATTGTCATTCATGTTCCATTCACCCAGTTCAATGTAACATGGATAGGTTTAGGCTACTACATGATGATGTTCCCTGTACCCATCATGGGGTTGCTACAACCCAGCCTACGAATTAAACTTTATAATGTACAGTAGGTGCACATGTTGAGAGACAAGTTGGAGTAATCAAGGTGACAGACATTGACACATTCAATAACACCTTGCACACTCTTGCCTGCATCTAGCTGATCTGGGGTGGAATCATTAGTCAACAGTTGGCAAATAAGAGTTTCTATTGGACAAATTCAGGTAGGTCCCTGTTTTGTTCCATCAGTGGAATGAAATCACCCCTGATCACCCACACACACAGTTCACTTTCATTAATAGCCACATACAAACAGCATCATCACTTTACTCATTCCTACTGGCATCTACCTGCTCTCCTCCTTTCACCTTTTCCCTTCGCTTGTGGCCTTCAGTGTACAACACAACAGCTGTCTGTGACCAGGCAACAAAAGAAATTCCAAGCCAAACCTTCATACCATAAATGTCACCATATTAGCTTGCGTCATAGTCAACATACAGTAGCTACTAGAACTAGTGCGTTAGTAAACCCGCTACAATCATGCAGAACAGTGTGCAGCAAGCAGTTTAGCAGTTACACCAGCGGGCCCAGGTGGCAATAAATTAATAAAACCGAACGTTTACCTTGACTTGGAAGTGTTCCAGTGTTGGATATCCTTAATCTGCTGGCTAACATAAATAGCATTCCTCTCTGTTTGAGTCGGGTGTTTGAGGTTAAATTAGCCAGCTGCAAAGTGAAAGTTTTAAAAAAATACAGTGAAATATAGCTTGCTTTCTCTCGCTCTCTACTGCTTCGCCTTCATTTTTGAAGAAATTAAGTTGTTAAAAACTGTTCAATTATTGTATTTTTTTCTCTTTGAGTCAACTACTCAGCACATGTTCTGCACTGCAGTGCTAGCTAGCTGTAGCTTATGATTTCAGGACTATATTCATCCTTTGGTTCTTCGACTGGATGGACAAAATGTGGGGCGGCCGAAGAACCCTTTTGGAACTTTTTTTCTGGTGTGAAATTTAATCTCAAATCAATACAGTTTGCAATTAACAGTGACACAAAACTGTTGCCCTCTGAGAGGAGGATCAAAATATATTCTTCATAACGTAGGACAGCTGCAAGGTCTGTCAAACTGTAATCTTGTTGTAGGTCTTACACTGCTTTTAGAAAGGCTCCTACATTCATTTATGTCCTGTTTTGCATATTTAATATTACATCCAAGAGAACAGTATGAGTCCTCATCTGTCACAACAGTATGACAGCATGATCCATAATTCACTGCATGAAAAGGCACAACATTCCAGTGCAAAATTCCGAAAACATACCATTTCTGGAAATGTGCGGTCATGTGTCCAGCTGTGTTTGGCCTTGTACATGTCCCGGTTATCTCCGATAAGGAACAGGTCATGTGTCCAGCTGTGTTTGGCCTCGTACACGTCCCGGTTATCTCCGATAAGGAACAGGTCATGTGTCCAGCTGTGTTTGGCCTTGTACACGTCCCGGTTATCTCCGATAAGGAACAAGTCATGTGTCCAGCTGTGTTTGGCCTTGTACACGTCCCGGTTATCTCCGATAAGGAACAGGTCATGTGTTCAGCTGTGTTTGGCCTTGTACACGTCCCGGTTATCTCCGATAAGGAACAGGTCATGTGTCCAGCTGTGTTTGGCCTTGTACACGTCCCGGTTATCTCCGATAAGGAACAAGTCATGTGTCCAGCTGTGTTTGGACTTGTACACGTCCCGGTTATCTCCGATAAGGAACAGGTCATGTGCGTGGATGTACACGGATGTCTATATGTCTGGTAATGAATCCCCAGAAAAAAACACACCCGTCCACACACTTACCAGGACAGGTCTTGAAAGGCCAGTGCCTTTCACGTCAGTTGCAGTAAATCTCGGTCCGCAGGTTGAGCATGCTTATTCACCCCACCGAATGCTAATGCTAGTCATTGCTAGCTTGCTGTAGTGACTGTCACTGGTATATTAGAAACACAATTTATTATTAAATTAATCCATTACACTGAATTATGAATGAATGAATGAATGAATGAATAAATTACTTTGAATGATTTTTATTTTTAATATCACATCTTCAGGAATAATATACAAGCACCACTTTTCCCAGCGCTTGGCCCAGAGCGATCCTTCATGGCTGTGATTGTGAGTCCCA
Source organism: Oncorhynchus masou masou (assembly GCF_036934945.1). NCBI lineage: Eukaryota > Metazoa > Chordata > Actinopteri > Salmoniformes > Salmonidae > Oncorhynchus > Oncorhynchus masou. Next base: position 14,456,096 of record NC_088235.1, read on the forward strand.
TAGGGTGGTGCACAATTGGTCCAGCGTCACCGGGTTTGGCTGGAATAGGCTGTCATTGTAAATAAGAATTTGTTCTTAACTGACTTGCCCTATTAAATAAAGGTTCATTTAAAAAAAAATATTAACAGGTGTGCCTTGTTCATTTGTGGATTTCTTTTAACCTATAATATATTAAAGCCAATCAGTTGTGTTGTGACAAGGTAGGGGTGGTATACAGAAGATAGCCCTATTTGGTAAAAGACCAAGTCCATATTATGGCAAAAACAGCTCAAATAAGCAAAGAGAAACAACAGTCCATCATTACTTTAAGACATGAAGGTCAGTCAATCCGTAAAATTTCACAAACTTTGAAAGTTTCTTCAAGTGCAGTCGCAAAAACCATCAAGGGCTATGATGAATCTCGCACTCATGAGGACCGCCACAGGAAAGGAAGACCCAGAGTTACCTCTGCTGCAGAGGACAAGTTCATTAGAGTTAACTGCACGTCAGATTGCAGCCCTAATAAATGCTTCACAGAGTTCAAGTAAAACACACATCTCAACATCAACTGTTCAGAGGAGACTGTGTGAATCAGGCCTTCATGGTCGAAGAGACTTCCTTGGGCCAAGAAACACGAGCAATGGACATTAGACCGGTGGAGATCTGTCCTTTGGTCTGATGAGTCCAAATTTGAGATTTTTGGTTCCAACCACTATTCATGAGTGGTTCCCAGCATGAAGCATGGAGGTGGACGTGTGGTGGTGTGGGGTGCTTTCCTGGTGACAGTGTCTGTGATTTATTTAGAATTCAAGGCACACTTTACCAGCGTGGCTCCCACAGCATTCTGCAGCAATACGCCATCACATTTTATTTGCGCTTAGTGGGACTATAATTTATTTTTCAACAGGACAACGACCCAGCACACCTCCAGGCTGTGTAAGGGCTATTTGACCAAGACGGAGAGTGATGGAGTGCTGTATCAGCTGACCTGGCCTCCACAATCACCCGAACTCAACCCAATTGAAATGGTTTGGGATGAGTTGGACCACAGAGTGAAGGAAAAGCAGCCAACAAGTGCTCAGCATATGTGGGAACTCCTTCAAGACTGTTGGAAAAGCATTCCTCATGAAGCTGGTTGAGAGAATGCCAAGAGTGTGCAAAGCTGTCACCAAGGCAAAGGGTGGCTACTTTGAAGAATCTAAAATATATTTTGATTTGTTTAACACTTTTTTGGTTACTACATTATTCCATATGTGTTATTTCATAGTTTTGATGTCTTCACTATTATTCTACAATGTAGAAAATAGTAAAAATAAAGAAACATTCTTGAAAGAGTTGGTGTGTCCAAACATTTGACTGGTAGTGTACGCCCACAAACACCTACCCAGTGGTCATTATAATCAAACAAGATATGCAACAAGTTGTGCATGTGATACTGTCAGTGCACAGAGCTACAGGCACGGACAGGAAACAGAATTTGTGCCAAAACCTGTACCTAGCTCATGATTACAGTTATTTTAACCGAATAAAAGTCAACACAGTTCTGGTACAGAGGAAATTTGTGTTTAATTGCACAATGGGGGCTCTAACAGCCATTCTCGACAGGTGATTAATGGAACTACAGGGCTATATCAGCCACTCTAGACCAGGTGATTAATGGAACTACAGGGCTATATCAGCCACTCTAGACCAGGTGATTAATGGAACTACAGGGCTATATCAGCCACTCTAGACCAGGTGATTAATAGAACTACAGGGCTATATCAGCCACTCTAGACCAGGTGATTAATGGAACTACAGGGTTATATCAGCCACTCTAGACCAGGTGATTAATAGAACTACAGGGCTATATCAGCCACTCTAGACCAGGTGATTAATGGAACTACAGGGCTATATCAGCCACAATAGACCAAGTGATTAATAGAACTACAGGGCTACATCAGCCACTCTAGACCAGGTGATTAATAGAACTACAGGGCTATATCAGCCACTCTAGACCAGGGGATTAATGGAACTACAGGGCTATATCAGCCACTCTAGACCAGGTGATTAATAGAACTACAGGGCTATATCAGCCACTCTAGACCAGGTGATTAATATAACTACAGGGCTATATCAGCCACTCTAGACCAGGTGATTAATAGAACTACAGGGCTATATCAGCCACAATAGACCAGGTGATTAATAGAACTACAGGGCTATATCAGCCACAATAGACCAGGTGATTAATAGAACTACAGGGCTATATCAGCCACAATAGACCAGGGGATTAATAGAACTACAGGGCTATATCAGCCACAATAGACCAGGTGATTAATAGAACTACAGGGCTATATCAGCCACTCTAGACAGGTGATTAATATAACTACAGGGCTATATCAGCCACTCTAGACCAGGTGATTAATGGAACTACAGGGCTATATCAGTCACTCTAGACAGATGGTTGGAATTCAATGCCTGTTTTCATTCTACTCTGCTAGACTTAAATATATAACTTGGAATATGTAATAGGGCCATGTGTGACCGTTGTATTCCAAGAACCAGGAGTAATACAGGACCAGGAGTAATACAGGACCAGGAGTAATACAGGACCAGGAGTAATACAGGACCAGGAGTAATACAGGACCAGGAGTAATACAGGACCAGGAGTAATACAGGGCCAGGAGTAATACAGGACCAGGAGTAACACAGGACCGTTGTATTCCAAGAACCAGGAGTTATACAGGACCAGGAGTAATACAGGACCAGGAGTAATACAGGACCAGGAGTAATACAGGACCAGGAGTTATACAGGACCAGGAGTAATACAGGACAGGAGTAATACAGGACCAGGAGTAATACAGGACCAGGAGTAATACAGGACCAGGAGTAATACAGGACCAGGAGTAATACAGGACCAGGAGTTATACAGGACCAGGAGTAATACAGGACAGGAGTAATACAGGACCAGGAGTAATACAGGGCCAGGAGTAATACAGGACCAGGAGTAACACAGGACCGTTGTATTCCAAGAACCAGGAGTTATACAGGACCAGGAGTTATACAGGACCAGGAGTAATACAGGACCAGGAGTAATACAGGACCAGGAGTTATACAGGACCAGGAGTAATACAGGACAGGAGTAATACAGGACCAGGAGTTATACAGGACCAGGAGTAATACAGGACCAGGAGTAATACAGGACTAATAAACCGAAAGGTTGCTGGATTGAATCCCCCAGCTGACAAGGTAAAAATCTGTTGTTCTTCCCTTGAATAAGACAGTTAACCCACTGTTCCCTGGTAGGCTGTCGTTCTAAATAAGGATTTGTTCTTAACTGACTTGCCTGGTTAAATTTTAAAAAACTGCAGTGGATACAAGGTTCATTTGATGTTGTTTTGGTGCCTAGGCCACCCATGCAGCGCCTTGCTATCAAATGTATAAAGAGCATTAAACATACCTTAAGAGAGTATCACTCTTTTTCAGAGTTTAATGAACACCTTATAGAAGATTAGGTACAACGTCTAACCATTCTAGATCCCTGGTGAACAGAAAACATACCTTAAGAGAGTATCACTCTTTTTCAGAGTTTGAATGAACACCTTATAGAAGATTAGGTACAACGTCTAACCATTCTAGATCCCTGGTGAACAGAAAACATACCTTAAGAGAGTATCACTCTTTTTCAGAGTTTGAATGAACACCTTATAGAAGATTAGGTACAACGTCTAACCATTCTAGATCCCTGGTGAACAGAAAACATACCTTAAGAGAGTATCACTCTTTTTCAGAGTTTGAATGAACACCTTATAGAAGATTAGGTACAACGTCTAACCATTTTAGATCCCTGGTGAACAGAAAACATACCTTAAGAGAGTATCACTCTTTTTCAGAGTTTGAATGAACACCTTATAGAAGATTAGGTACAACGTCTAACCATTCTAGATCCCTGGTGAACAGAAAACATACCTTAAGAGAGTATCACTCTTTTTCAGAGTTTGAATGAACACCTTATAGAAGATTAGGTACAACGTCTAACCATTCTAGATCCCTGGTGAACAGAAAACATACCTTAAGAGAGTATCACTCTTTTTCAGAGTTTGAATGAACACCTTATAGAAGATTAGGTACAACGTCTAACCATTCTAGATCCCTGGTGAACAGAAAACATACCTTAAGAGAGTATCACTCTTTTTCAGAGTTTGAATGAACACCTTATAGAAGATTAGGTACAACGTCTAACCATTCTAGATCCCTGGTGAACAGAAAACATACCTTAAGAGAGTATCACTCTTTTTCAGAGTTTGAATGAACACCTTATAGAAGATTAGGTACAACGTCAACGCTAACCATTCTAGATCCCTGGTGAACAGAAAACATACCTTAAGAGAGTATCACTCTTTTTCAGAGTTTGAATGAAAACCTTATAGAAGATTAGGTACAACGTCTAACCATTCTAGATCCCTGGTGAACAGAAAACATACCTTAAGAGAGTATCACTCTTTTTCAGAGTTTGAATGAACACCTTATAGAAGATTAGGTACAACGTCTAACCATTCTAGATCCCTGGTGAACAGAAAACATACCTTAAGAGAGTATCACTCTTTTCAGAGTTTGAATGAACACCTTATAGAAGATTAGGTACAACGTCTAACCATTCTAGATCCCTGGTGAACAGAAAACATACCTTAAGAGAGTATCACTCTTTTTCAGAGTTTGAATGAACACCTTATAGAAGATTAGGTACAACGTCTAACCATTCTAGATCCCTGGTGAACAGAAAACATACCTTAAGAGAGTATCACTCTTTTCAGAGTTTGAATGAACACCTTATAGAAGATTAGGTACAACGTCTAACCATTCTAGATCCCTGGTGAACAGAAAACATACCTTAAGAGAGTATCACTCTTTTTCAGAGTTTGAATGAACACCTTATAGAAGATTAGGTACAACGTCTAACCATTCTAGATCCCTGGTGAACAGAAAACATACCTTAAGAGAGTATCACTCTTTTTCAGAGTTTGAATGAACACCTTATAGAAGATTAGGTACAACGTCTAACCATTCTAGATCCCTGGTGAACAGAAAACATACCTTAAGAGAGTATCACTCTTTTCAGAGTTTGAATGAACACCTTATAGAAGATTAGGTACAACGTCTAACCATTCTAGATCCCTGGTGAACAGAAAACATACCTTAAGAGAGTATCACTCTTTTTCAGAGTTTGAATGAACACCTTATAGAAGATTAAGCACAACGTCTAACCATTCTAGATCCCTGGTGAACAGAAAACATACCTTAAGAGAGTATCACTCTTTTCAGAGTTTGAATGAACACCTTATAGAAGATTAAGCACAACGTCTAACCATTCTAGATCCCTGGTGAACAGAAAACATACCTTAAGAGAGTATCACTCTTTTTCAGAGTTTGAATGAACACCTTATAGAAGATTAGTAGGTACAACGTCTAACCATTCTAGATCCCTGGTGAACAGAAAACATACCTTAAGAGAGTATCACTCTTTTTCAGAGTTTGAATGAACACCTTATAGAAGATTAGGTACAACGTCTAACCATTCTAGATCCCTGGTGAACAGAAAACATACCTTAAGAGAGTATCACTCTTTTTCAGAGTTTGAATGAACACCTTATAGAAGATTAGGTACAACGTCTAACCATTCTAGATCCCTGGTGAACAGAAAACATACCTTAAGAGAGTATCACTCTTTTTCAGAGTTTGAATGAACACCTTATAGAAGATTAAGCACAACGTCTAACCATTCTAGATCCCTGGTGAACAGAAAACATACCTTAAGAGAGTATCACTCTTTTTCAGAGTTTGAATGAACACCTTATAGAAGATTAAGCACAACGTCTAACCATTCTAGATCCCTGGTGAACAGAAAACATACCTTAAGAGAGTATCACTCTTTTTCAGAGTTTGAATGAACACCTTATAGAAGATTAGGTACAACGTCTAACCATTCTAGATCCCTGGTGAACAGAAAACATACCTTAAGAGAGTATCACTCTTTTTCAGAGTTTGAATGAACACCTTATAGAAGATTAGGTACAACGTCTAACCATTCTAGATCCCTGGTGAACAGAAAACATACCTTAAGAGAGTATCACTCTTTTTCAGAGTTTGAATGAACACCTTATAGAAGATTAGGTACAACGTCTAACCATTCTAGATCCCTGGTGAACAGAAAACATACCTTAAGAGAGTATCACTCTTTTTCAGAGTTTGAATGAACACCTTATAGAAGATTAAGCACAACGTCTAACCATTCTAGATCCCTGGTGAACAGAAAACATACCTTAAGAGAGTATCACTCTTTTTCAGAGTTTGAATGAACACCTTATAGAAGATTAAGCACAACGTCTAACCATTCTAGATCCCTGGTGAACAGAAAACATACCTTAAGAGAGTATATCACTCTTTTTCAGAATTTGAATGAACACCTTATAGAAGATTAAGCACAACGTCTAACCATTCTAGATCCCTGGTGAACAGAAAACATACCTCTGATGACACCTGGTGACGTGTCCGTGTTCCGTGACATCTCCCTCATTAAGAAAGAGCACAGACATGTTGTGTGGGGAGGTACATCTTCGTGTGTAAAAGAGGATGCAAAACTATTACATTTGTGTAGCTTAAAAACCTCTTAAGGATCTCTACAGATCGGTGTCCCACCCGGGACGGTTGAGCTAAGGTGCGCTAATGTGATTAGCATAACGTTGTAAGTAAAAAGAACATTTCCCAGGACATAGACATATCTGATATGGGCAGAAAGCTTAAATTCTTGTTAATCTAATGGCATGGTCCAATTTACAGTAGCTACTACACTGAAAACATACCATGCTATTGTTTGAGGAGAGTGCACAGTTATGTACTTGAAAATGTATATATTGACCGATTATGCACACTTGGGCAGACTTGATAGAACATTTTGAACAGAAATACAATGGTTCATTGGATCAGTCTAAAACGTTTCACAAACACTGCTGCCATCTAGTGGCCAACATCTAAATTGCGCCTGGAGTCCTAAGTCAGTTAATGGCCTTTCTCTTGCATTTCAAAGATCATGGGAAAAAGAAGAAAAAAACATTTTTTTCCTTTGTATTATCTAATGTGTTATATCCTCCTACATTTATTTCACATTTCACATTTCCACAAACTTCAAAGTGTTTCCTTTCAAATGGTATAAGAATATGCAAATCCTTGCTTCAGGTCCTGACCTACAGGCAGTTAGATTTGGATACGGCATTTCAGGCGAAAATGGAAAAAAACGGTCCAATCCTTTCACCCAGAAAATATACCTCTCTGTTGATATCAAATACATGATCAAGCATTTCACACATTATTATCAAGATACTGACTGTTAGCACTTGATGGTCTATAACCGCTTCCCACAAGAATGGGCTTCAGGTGAGGCAGATGAACCTGTAGCCATATTACTTCAACAGTATTTAACATGAGATCCTCTCTAAGTTTTACAGGAATATGGCTCTGAATATAGATAGACCTCAACACCGCCCCCATTGGCACTTCTGTCTTTTCTGTACATGTTATAACCATGTATTGCTACCACTGTATTATCAAAGGTATCTAAGTGAGTTTCAGAAGTAGCTTAATTTGGGAAGGGAATCTAAGGCGGCTTAATTTGGGACTCTAGAATAGTAGACCATGTCAGCTGTCAGCCATATTGAGTGTACCCATGACGGTGCAGCCATATTGAGTGTACCCATGACGGTGCAGCCATATTGAGTGTACCCATGACGGTGCAGCCAAATTGAGTGTACCCATGACGGTGCAGCCATATTGAGTGTATCCATGACGGTGCAGCCATATTGAGTGTACCCATGACGGTGCAGCCATATTGAGTGTACCCATGACGGTGCACCCATATTGAGTGTACCCATGACGGTGCAGCCATATTGAGTGTACCCATGACGGTGCAGCCAAATTGAGTGTACCCGTGACGGTGCAGCCATATTGAGTGTACCCATGACGGTGCAGCCATATTGAGCGTACCCATGACGGTGCAGCCATATTGAGCGTACCCATGACGGTGCAGCCAAATTGAGTGTACCCATGACGGTGCAGCCAAATTGAGTGTACCCATGACGGTGCAGCCAAATTGAGTGTACCCATGACGGTGCAGCCATATTGAGTGTACCCATGACGGTGCAGCCATATTGAGTGTACCCATGACGGTGCAGCCATATTGAGTGTACCCATGACGGTGCAGCCAAATTGAGTGTACCCATGACGGTGCAGCCATATTGAGTGTACCCATGACGGTGCAGCCATATTGAGTGTACCCATGACGGTGCAGCCATATTGAGTGTACCCATGACGGTGCAGCCATATTGAGTGTACCCATGACGGTGCAGCCATATTGAGTGTACCCATGACGGTGCAGCCATATTGAGTGTACCCATGACGGTGCAGCCATATTGAGTGTACCCATGACGGTGCAGCCATATTGAGTGTACCCATGACGGTGCAGCCATATTGAGTGTACCCATGACGGTGCAGCCATATTGAGTGTACCCATGACGGTGCAGCCATATTGAGTGTACCCATGACGGTGCAGCCATAGTGAGTGTACCCATGACGGTGCAGCCATATTGAGTGTACCCATGACGGTGCAGCCATATTGAGTGTACCCATGACGGTGCAGCCATATTGAGTGTACCCATGACGGTGCAGCCATATTGAGTGTACCCATGACGGTGCAGCCATATTGAGTGTACCCATGACGGTGCAGCCATAGTGAGTGTACCCATGACGGTGCAGCCATATTGAGTGTACCCATGACGGTGCAGCCATAGTGAGTGTACCCATGACGGTGCAGCCATATTGAGTGTACCCATGACGGTGCAGCCATATTGAGTGTACCCATGACGGTGCAGCCATAGTGAGTGTACCCATGACGGTGCAGCCATATTGAGTGTACCCATGACGGTGCAGCCATATTGAGTGTACCCATGATGGTGCAGCCAAAATGCCCTTCAAATAGTCTGAAGGGCTTTGTCAATTCTAGTAGGCTGATTCTATTGTTATGTCTGAGATATTTTCATTTAAGAAGTGACTCTTTCCTTACTGTTCCACTCAGCATCTGAGTGAGTGAGTGAGTGAGTGAGTGAGTGAGAGATAAAGAGAGAGAGAGAGAGATGTCTACTGTTTGCTGATGATCTGGTGCTTCGGTCCCCAACCAAGGAGGGCCTACAGCAGCGCCTAGATCTTCTGCACAGATTCTGCCAAACCTGGGTCCTGACAGTAAATGTCAGTAAGACCAAAATAATGGTGTTCCAAAAAAGGTCCAGTCGCCAGGACCACAAATACAAATTCCATCTAAACACCGTTACCCTAGAGCACACAAAAAAACTATACGTACCGTGGCCTAAACATCAGCGCCACAGGTAACTTCCACAAAGCTGTGAACGATCTGAGAGACATTGAGACTTTGTGATGATGCACTTTAAATACAATTGGCTTTAACTCTTGCAGCAGCGAAGTCCGTGTTATATTAGTCAGGAGAGACAGGCTATGCAAATTTCATGAGCAATAAACCTGCTATCGCGCTCTGATTCTTCATTCATCATCACTGCCTGACTGAAACAATATGGTTTAGATTACATGCTGAAGTAGATGAATGATGGAGGAAATGAATCAGATTCAATATTTGTTTGCCATTCCAAGCTCTACACCTTTTATTTATTTTTCCTTTATTTAACGAGGCAAGTCAGTTAAGAACAAATTCTTATTTTCAATGACGGCCTAGGAACAGTGGGTTAACTGCCTGTTCAGGGGCAGAACGACAGATTTGTACCTTGTCAGCTCGGGGATTTGAACTTGCAACCTTCCGGTTACTAGTCCAATGCTTGAACCACTTGGCTACCCTGCCGCCCACTACACAAGATTTGGCATTGGATTGACAGAACGTCTGGGCGGCAGGGATAAAATGATGAATCAGCTAAGGGAATGGGAACACACACACAAAGACACCCTCACACACAAACACACACACACACACACACACACACGCAAACAGACAGACACACACAGATGTTTATCAAAGTGTTCCACACACAACAGCGACGATGATGAGAGTCGTGTTTCTCTGTCTCTATTCTGAGCTGTGAGTGTCTCTTTGTCTTTATGCTGAAGGTCATCTCCACTCTGCTCAGTTTGTCCTTCCTGGGCCTCCGTCCCTCTCACATCCTGTGGCCCTGGCCACTGACTCCTTACTGCAGACTGTGTGTGTGTATACACGTGCGTGCATGTATGTGTGAGCATGCGCTCGCTGTGTGTGTGTGTGTGTGTGTGTGTGTGTGTGTGTGGTGTGTGTGGTGTGTGTGTGTGTGTGGTGTGTGTGTGTGTGTGTGCCTGGCCATGAGTCCATACTGCAGCACAGTTTAATCTTCCAAACGTAGTCACGGGCCAAGCCAGCCAATCAACACCCTGGGAGAATCAGGGACAGAGACAGAGCTAAACACCGTATTCACTGTCAGCCTGGATGGATGTAATAGACTTTGTGGACACTTAGTTACAGTGCTGTAGTGCTATGGTGACATTATGAACTATTGTGAGTGTGTATCAACTGAATCAGTTTCAGGACAGTATTTAGTTGGGCCCAGTTACTGTGTCATGGTGACATTATGAACTATTGTGAGTGTGTATCAACTGAATCAGTTTCAGGACAGTATTTAGTTGGGCCCAGTTACTGTGTCGTGGTGACATTATGAACTATTGTGAGTGTGTATCAACTGAATCAGTTTCAGGACAGTATATAGTTGGGCCCAGTTACTGTGTCATGGTGACATTATGAACTATTGTGAGTGTGTATCAACTGAATCAGTTTCAGGACAGTATATAGTTGGGCCCAGTTACTGTGTCATGGTGACATTATGAACTATTGTGAGTGTGTATCAACTGAATCAGTTTCAGGACAGTATTTAGTTGGGCCCAGTTACTGTGTCATGGTGACATTATGAACTATTGTGAGTGTGTATCAACTGAATCAGTTTCAGGACAGTATATAGTTGGGCCCAGTTACTGTGTCATGGTGACATTATGAACTATTGTGAGTGTGTATCAACTGAATCAGTTTCAGGACAGTATTTAGTTGGGCCCAGTTACTGTGTCATGGTGACATTATGAACTATTGTGAGTGTGTATCAACTGAATCAGTTTCAGGACAGTATTTAGTTGGGCCCAGTTACTGTGTCATGGTGACATTATGAACTATTGTGAGTGTGTATCAACTGAATCAGTTTCAGGACAGTATTTAGTTGGGCCCAGTTACTGTGTCATGGTGACATTATGAACTATTGTGAGTGTGTATCAACTGAATCAGTTTCAGGACAGTATTTAGTTGGGCCCAGTTACTGTGTCATGGTGACATTATGAACTATTGTGAGTGTGTATCAACTGAATCAGTTTCAGGACAGTATTTAGTTGGGCCCAGTTACTGTGTCATGGTGACATTATGAACTATTGTGAGTGTGTATCAACTGAATCAGTTTCAGGACAGTATTTAGTTGGGCCCAGTTACTGTGTCATGGTGACATTATGAACTATTGTGAGTGTGTATCAACTGAATCAGTTTCAGGACAGTATTTAGTTGGGCCCAGTTACTGTGTCATGGTGACATTATGAACTATTGTGAGTGTGTATCAACTGAATCAGTTTCAGGACAGTATTTAGTTGGGCCCAGTTACTGTGTCATGGTGACATTATGAACTATTGTGAGTGTGTATCAACTGAATCAGTTTCAGGACAGTATTTAGTTGGGCCCAGTTACTGTGTCATGGTGACATTATGAACTATTGTGAGTGTGAATCAACTGAATCAGTTTCAGGACAGTATTTAGTTGGGCCCAGTTACTGTGTCATGGTGACATTATGAACTATTGTGAGTGTGTATCAACTGAATCAGTTTCAGGACAGTATTTAGTTGGGCCCAGTTACTGTGTCATGGTGACATTATGAACTATTGTGAGTGTGTATCAACTGAATCAGTTTCAGGACAGTATTTAGTTGGGCCCAGTTACTGTGTCATGGTGACATTATGAACTATTGTGAGTGTGTATCAACTGAATCAGTTTCAGGACAGTATATAGTTGGGCCCAGTTACTGTGTCATGGTGACATTATGAACTATTGTGAGTGTGTATCAACTGAATCAGTTTCAGGACAGTATTTAGTTGGGCCCAGTTACTGTGTCATGGTGACATTATGAACTATTGTGAGTGTGTATCAACTGAATCAGTTTCAGGACAGTATTTAGTTGGGCCCAGTTACTGTGTCATGGTGACATTATGAACTATTGTGAGTGTGTATCAACTGAATCAGTTTCAGGACAGTATTTAGTTGGGCCCAGTTACTGTGTCATGGTGACATTATGAACTATTGTGAGTGTGTATCAACTGAATCAGTTTCAGGACAGTATTTAGTTGGGCCCAGTTACTGTGTCATGGTGACATTATGAACTATTGTGAGTGTGTATCAACTGAATCAGTTTCAGGACAGTATTTAGTTGGGCCCAGTTACTGTGTCGTGGTGACATTATGAACTATTGTGAGTGTGTATCAACTGAATCAGTTTCAGGACAGTATTTAGTTGGGCCCAGTTACTGTGTCATGGTGACATTATGAACTATTGTGAGTGTGTATCAACTGAATCAGTTTCAGGACAGTATTTAGTTGGGCCCAGTTACTGTGTCATGGTGATATTATTCATACTCCCCAAACTGTAATATCTTTGAATACTACTAAATCCTATTTGGACACGGTTCCAAACTCCACTCTAAGATACCACAGTATAAATCAATGTATTAAGCATGTATTCTCAGTAGTACTTTCAGTGTCAGGCAGACTGCCTTGTTTTATTTGGACACGGCTACTGTCTAATGTTATACAACGCGTGCGTCTAATCCTGAATGCTGATTGGTTAAAACCGCATTCCAGCCGGTGTCTGTTCCACACAAGTTACCACTGGCTAAATCTATGATGTTACAATGCCTAGTGCCTTTACTCTGTTCCATCTGACTGCGCAATCCACTGGCTCATCAGCCCAGCCAAGCAATTTATAAACTTGATCTCTACTATAAAAAGCCTCTAGACATGATCTCTTTTAGACTAACCCTTAGTTTTCAACAGCAGAGGTTTCTATAAACATTGCTGTCGGTCCCTCTGACATTTGCAACATTGTTTCAATATTCAAATTGGGATCTCCAGCTGTCTCGTAGTAATGGTTGGGATGAGACAGACGGGCAGGAAGCGTTTCTCAGCCAGTCAAAATCATGAATCAGCTGGCATCATTTTTATGGATATACAGTGCCTTGCGAAAGTATTCGCCCCCCTTAAACTTTGCGACCTTTTGCCACATTTCAGGCTTCAAACATAAAGATATAAAACTGTATTTTTTTGTGAAGAATCAACAACAAGTGGGACACAATCATGAAGTGGAACGACATTTATTGGATATTTCAAACTTTTTTAACAAATCACAAACTGAAAAATTGGGCGTGCTAACCACTAGGCTACCTGTTCTAACCACTAGGCTACCTGTTCCAACCACTAGGCTACCTGGCTACCTGTTCTAACCACTAGGCTACCTGCTCTAACAACTAGGCTACCTGTTCTAACCACTAGGCTACCTGTTCTAACCACCAGGCTACCTGCTCTAACCACTAGGCTACCTGGTTCCAACCACTAGGCTACCTGTTCTAACCACTAGGTTACCTGTTCTAACCTCTAGGCTACCTGTTCCAACCACTAGGCTACCTGGCTACCTGCTCTAACCACTAGGCTACCTGCTCTAACCACTAGGCTACCTGGCTACCTGTTCTAACCACTAGGCTACCTGCTCTAACCACTAGGCTACCTGCTCTAACCACTAGGCTACCTGTTCCAACCATTACCGCTCTTCCTCCCGGGGAAGGACTGCCCGTTCCATGATCTCGCCATCACGGTTGACAACTCCATTGTGTCCTCCTCCCAGAGCGCTAAGAACCTTGGCGTGATCCTGGACAACACCCTGTCGTTCTCAACTAACATCAAGGCGGTGGCCCGTTCCTGTAGGTTCATGCTCTACAACATCCGCAGAGTACGACCCTGCCTCACACAGGAAGCGGCGCAGGTCCTAATCCAGGCACTTGTCATCTCCCGTCTGGATTACTGCAACTCGCTGTTGGCTGGGCTCCCTGCCTGTGCCATTAAACCCCTACAACTCATCCAGAACGCCGCAGCCCGTCTGGTGTTCAACCTTCCCAAGTTCTCTCACGTCACCCCGCTCCTACGCTCTCTCCACTGGCTTCCAGTTGAAGCTCGCATCCGCTACAAGACCATGGTGCTTGCCTACGGAGCTGTGAGGGGAACGGCACCGCAGTACCTCCAGGCTCTGATCAGGCCCTACACCCAAACAAGGGCACTGCGTTCATCCACCTCTGGCCTGCTCGCCTCCCTACCACTGAGGAAGTACAGTTCCCGCTCAGCCCAGTCAAAACTGTTCGCTGCTCTGGCCCCCCAATGGTGGAACAAACTCCCTCACGACGCCAGGACAGTCAATCACCACCTTCCGGAGACACCTGAAACCCCACCTCTTTAAGGAATACCTAGGATAGGATAAAGTTATCCTTCTCACCCCCCCCCCCTTAAATGATTTAGATGCACTATTGTAAAGTGGCTGTTCCACTGGATGTCATTAGGTGAATTCACCAATTTGTAAGTCGCTCTGGATAAGAGCGTCTGCCAAATGACTTAAATGTAAATGTAAATGCATTAGGCTACCTGGCTACCTGCTCTAACCACTAGGCTACCTGCTCTACCCACTAGGCTACCTGTTCCAACCACTAGGCTACCTGGCTACCTGCTCTAACCACTAGGCTACCTGCTCTAACCACTAGGCTACCTGTTCCAACCACTAGGCTACCTGGCTACCTGCTCTAACCACTAGGCTACCTGCTCTACCCACTAGGCTACCTGTTCCAACCACTAGGCTACCTGGCTACCTGCTCTAACCACTAGGCTACCTGCTCTAACCACTAGGCTACCTGTTCCAACCACTAGGCTACCTGGCTACCTGCTCTAACCTGCCGCCATAAAGTGTAGGCTTATGCTTTTTAAGTCATGTTTTTTTTTATGTGAGCAGTAGATCTCGGCCTGCATTTTGTCTCACAAAGTGATCTTGACTCAGAAAAGGTTGGTGACCACTAAACTAGTGTGTGTGTGTCTGTGTGTGTGTGTGTGTGTGTGTGTGTGTGTGTGTGTGTGTGTGTGTGTGTGTGTGTGTGAATGGGAAAGGGAGATGAAGAGTGTCCTCCACTAAATGACTGGGCCTTTTAAAGCTGTTGAGGAGGCTACACACTAATCACTGAATGATACAGCATGGAACACTACATCACTGAATACTTCAATTATCAAGGTCACTGGAGGATTCTGAAGCAATACTACTATAGTCAATGGCCTCTCCTACTTGTTCACCAATCACTCATGTTAAATACAGTACTGATTAGAACATAGGATGAGCCAAGTACTGAGGGAAGGTTTTCTCATTTTCTTCTCCTTCTCTCACTGCCATCCTCCCTCCTTCTCTCTATGTCCTCCCCCTCCTTCTCTTTCTGTCATCCTCCCTCCTTCTCTTACTGTCCTCCCCTCCTACTCTTTCTGTCATCCTCCCTCCTTCTCTCACTGTCCTCCCCCTCCTTCTCTTTCTGTCATCCTCCCTCCTTCTCTCACTGT
This sequence comes from Oncorhynchus masou masou, assembly GCF_036934945.1. Classification (NCBI taxonomy): domain Eukaryota; kingdom Metazoa; phylum Chordata; class Actinopteri; order Salmoniformes; family Salmonidae; genus Oncorhynchus; species Oncorhynchus masou. The sequence continues at coordinate 14,471,807 of NC_088235.1, forward strand.
CCTCCCCCTCCTTCTCTTTCTGTCCTCCCGCCTCCTTCTCTCACTGTCCTCCATCCATCTCTCTCTGTCCTCCCCCTCCTTCTCTCACTGTCCTCCCCCTCCTTCTCTTTCTGTCCTCCCGCCTCCTTCTCTCACTGTCCTCCAACCATCTCTTGCTGTCCTCCCCCCTCCTTCTATCACTGTCCTCCGCCCGTCTCTTTCTGTCCTTGTTCCTCCTTCTCTCACTGTCCTCCCTCCATCTCTCTCTTTCCTCCCTCAATCTCTCTCTGTCTTCCTACATCCTTCTCTCACTGTCCCCCTCCTTCTCTTTCTGTCCTCCTCGCTCCTTCTCTCACTGTCCTCCATCCATCTCTCTCTGTCCTCCCTCCTCCTCTCTCTGTCCTCCTCCCTCCTTCTCTCTGTCCTCCTCAATCCTTTTCTCACTGTCCTCCTCTCTTCTTCTCCCTTTGTCTTCCTCCCTCCTCTCTCTGTCCTCCTCCCTCCTTCTCTCACTGTCCTCCCCCTTCTCTCTCAGTCCTCCCCCCTCCTCTCTCTGTCCTCCTCCCTCCTTCTCTCACTGTCCTCCCTCATTTTCTCTCTGTCCTCCCCCCTCTTTCTCTCACTGTCCTCCCTCCATCTCTCACTGTCCTCCCTCATCTCTCGCTGTCCTCCCCCTCCTTCTCTCACTGTCCCCCCTCCTTCTCTTTCTGTCCTCCTCCCTCTTTCTCTCACTGTCCTCCCTCCATCTCTCTCTGTCCTCCCTCCATCTCTCGCTGTCCTCCCACCTCCTTCTCTGACTGTCCTCCCTCCATCTCTCTCTGTCCTCCCTCCATCTCTCGCTGTCCTCCCCCCTCCTTCTCTTTCTGTCCTCCTCCCTCCTTCTCTCACTGTCCTCCCTCCACCTCTCTCTGTCCTCCCTCCATCTCTCTCTGTCCTCCCTCCATCTCTCTCTTTCCTCCTCCCTCCTTCTCTCACTGTCCCCCCTCCTTCTCTTTCTGTCCTCCTCCATCCTTCTCTCACTGTCCTCCCTCCATCTCTCTCTGTCCTCCCTCCTCCTCTCTTTGTCTTCCTCCCTCCTCTCTCTGTCCTCCTCTCTCCCTTTCATTCTCGTCCTAGTATTTTCCCTTCCTTTTCTTCCCTTCGGCCCCTGCTCTGGCTCCCTAGTCCCTGTCATTATCTCTCTCTCTGTCTGCCTCGCTCCCTCCTCTCTGTCCTCCTCTTTCCCTCCCTCCTCTCTGTCCTCCTCTTTCCCTCCCTCCTCTCTGTCTGCCTCGCTCCCTCCTCTCTGTCCTCCTCTTTCCCTCCCTCTCTCTGTCCTCCCCGATCCCTCCTTGGGTTTCCTTATTCTTAGTGTCTTCCCCACGTCCCTGCTATGTGTGGTTCTCTCTCTCTCTTTCTGTCCTCCTCTCCCTCTCTCTCTTTCACCCCAAGGAGTAATGCTCTGCTCTGCAGAAATATCTCCTGCTGATAGCTGCAAATCCCAAACCTGCCATCACAACCCTGTCCTCCCTCCTCCCTGCCTGCAGAACCCTGTCCTCCCTCCTCCCTGCCTGCAGAACCCTGTCCTCCCTCCTCCCTGTCTGCAGAACCCTGTCCTCCCTCCTCTCTGCCTGCAAAACCCTGTTCTGCTGCTAGAGCTGACCCGCTCAACTGTAAGTGCTGTTAATGTGAAGTTGAAACATCAAGGACCACCGAGTGCGGAAGTGCGTAGAGCATACAAATGGTCTGTCCTTAGTTGCAACACCGACTACCGAGTTCCAAACTGCCTCTGGAAGCAACGTCAGCACAAGTACTGTTCATCCGGAGCTTCATGAAATGGGTTTCCATGGCAGAGGAGCCGCACACAAGCCTAAGATCACCATGCGCAATTCCAAGAGTCGGCTGGAGTGGTGTAAAGCTCACCGCCATTGGACTCTGGAGCAGTGGAAACACGTTCTCTGGAGTGATGAATCACGCTTCACCACCTGGCAGTACGACAGACAAATCTTGGTTTGCTGGATGCCAAGAGAACTCTACCTGCCCCAATGCATACTGTCTACTTTACAGTTTGGTGGAGGAGGAATAATTGTCTGTGGCTGTTTTTCATTGGTGGGGCTTGGTCCCTTAGTTCCAGTAAAGGGAAATCTTAATGCTACAGCATACAATGACATTCCAACTATATGGTAACAGTTTGAAGAAGGGGCTTTCCTGTATCAGCATGACAATGCCCCCGTGCACAAAGCGAGGTCCATACAGAAATAGTTTGTCGAGATCGGTGTGGAAAGAACTTGACTAGCCTGCACAGAGCCCTGACCTCAACCCCATCAAACACCTTTGGGATGATTTGGAACGCCCAACATAATCGCCCAACCTCAATAATGCTCTTATGGCTGAATGGAAGCAAGTCCATTGTTCCAACATCTAGTGGAAAGCCTCCCAGAAGAGTGGAGGCTGTTATAGCAGCGAAGGGGGGGACCAACTCCATATTAATGCCCGTGATTTTAGACTGAGATGTTGGACGATCAGGTGTCTACATACCTTAAGTCATACAGTGTATCATCATTGGATCAGATCGGACAGAGACAGCAGTGGGACCTGCTCTGCTCGCCTCCAAGGCTGTTAGGGTGTGTGGGTCTGTGTTGGAGGGTGAAGTCTGTCAGGTTGTGTGGGTCTGTGTTAGAGGGTGAAGTCTGTCAGGTTTTGTGGGTCTGTGTTAGAGGGTGAAGTCTGTCAGGGTGTGTAGGTCTGTGTTGGAGGGTGAAGTCTGTCAGGTTTTGTGGGTCTGTGTTAGAGGGTGAAGTCTGTCAGGGTGTGTGGGTCTGTGTTAGAGGGTGAAGTCTGTCAGGGTGTGTAGGTCTGTGTTAGAGGGTGAAGTCTGTCAGGGTGTGTGGGTCTGTGTTAGAGGGTGAAGTCTGTCAGGGTGTGTAGGTCTGTGTTAGAGGGTGAAGTCTGTCAGGGTGTGTGGGTCTGTGTTAGAGGGTGAAGTCTGTCAGGTTGTGTGGGTCTGTGCTGGAGGGTGAAGTGGTTGGCAGGCTGCTCTGCTCAGCTCTGTCTCAGTGATTCAGGAAGTAAACCGATCAATCACGTTCACGTATCTAATCCTTCCTCCCTGCCTGGCCAACACAGTCGAGAGAAACTCTCCATGTATCTAATCCTTCCTCCCTGCCTGGCCAACACAGTCTAGAGAAACTCTCCACGTATCTAATCCTTCCTCCCTGCCTGAGAAACTCTAAACATACCTAATCCTTCCTCTCTGCCTGGCCAACACAGTCTAGAGAAACTCTAAACATACCTACTCCTTCCTCTCTGCCTGGCCAACACAGTCTAGAGAAACTCTAAACATATCTACTCCTTCCTCCCTGCCTGGCCAACACAGTCTAGAGAAACTCTCCACGTATCTAATCCTTCCTCCCTGCCTGAGAAACTCTAAACATATCTACTCCTTCCTCCCTGCCTGGCCAACACAGTCTAGAGAAACTCTCCACGTATCTAATCATTCCTCCCTGCCTGGCCAACACAGTCTAGAGAAACTCTCCACATATCTAATCCTTCCTCCCTGCCTGGCCAACACAGTCTAGAGAAACTCTAAATGTATCTAATCCTTCCTCCCTGCTTGGCCAACACAGTCTAGAGAAACTCTCCACATATCTAATCCTTCCTCTCTGCCTGGCCAACACAGTTTAGAGAAACTCTCCACATATCTAATCCTTCCTCTCTGCCTGGCCAACACAGTCTAGAGAAACTCTCCACGTATCTAATCCTTCCTCCCTGCCTGGCCAACACAGTCTAGAGAAACTCTCCACGTATCTAATCATTCCTCCCTGCCTGGCCAACACAGTCTAGAGAAACTCTCCACATATCTACTCCTTCCTCCCTGCCTGGCCAACACAGTCTAGAGAAACTCTAAATGTATCTAATCCTTCCTCCCTGCCTGGCCAACACAGTCTAGAGAAACTCTCCACATATCTAATCCTTCCTCTCTGCCTGGCCAACACAGTCTAGAGAAACTCTAAATGTATCTAATCCTTCCTCCCTGCCTGGCCAACACAGTCTAGAGAAACTCTAAACATATCTACTCCTTCCTCCCTGCCTGGCCAACACAGTCTAGAGAAACTCTAAATGTATCTAATCCTTCCTCCCTGCCTGGCCAACACAGTCTAGAGAAACTCTCCACGTATCTAATCCTTCCTCCCTGCCTGGCCAACACAGTCTAGAGAAACTCTCCACGTATCTAATCATTCCTCCCTGCCTGGCCAACACAGTCTAGTTAAACTCTCCACATATCTAATCCTTCCTCCCTGCCTGGCCAACACAGTCTAGAGAAACTCTAAATGTATCTAATCCTTCCTCCCTGCCTGGCCAACACAGTCTAGAGAAACTCTCCACGTATCTAATCCTTCCTCTCTGCCTGGCCAACACAGTCTAGAGAAACTCTAAATGTATCTAATCCTTCCTCCCTGCCTGGCCAACACAGTCTAGAGAAACTCTAAATGTATCTAATCCTTCCTCCCTGCCTGGCCAACACAGTCTAGCGAAACTCTCCACGTCTCTAATCCTTCCTCCCTGCCTGGCCAACACAGTCTAGAGAAACTCTCCACGTCTCTAATCCTTCCTCCCTGCCTGGCCAACACAGTCTAGAGAAACTCTCCACGTATCTAATCCTTCCTCCCTGCCTGGCCAACACAGTCTTGACCACGTGTCTAGCACTGCCCTTGCCTGACTAGCTTCTGATGTTGTGTTAAATATTCATTGACTGCACTGGTATACATCAGTCACTGGTCTGGAACAGGCCCATTGAACTTTTATCCAGAATTCTATGACAATAAAGAAAGTCAGAGTCAGGTATAGCCTGGTCCCAGATCTGTTGGAACATGGAAATTACCATTCATAGGAGTTGCCAAGACAGCACAAACAGATCTGAGACCAGGCTACAGTGTAATGTTATTCATTAAGGATCCCCATTAGTTCCTGCCAAGGCAGCAGCTACTCTTCCTGGGGGTTATTATGGATCCCCATTAGTTCCTGGCAAGGCAGCAGCTACTCTTCCTGGGGGTTATTATGGATCCCCATTAGTTCCTGCCAAGGCAGCAGCTACTCTTCCTGGGGTTTATTATGGATCCCCATTAGTTCCTGCCATGGCAGCAGCTACTCTTCCTGGGGGTTTATTATGGATCCCCATTAGTTCCTGCCAAGGCAGCAGCTACTCTTCCTGGGGTTTATTAGTTCCTGCCAAGGCAGTAGCTACTCTACCTGGGGTTTATTATGGATCCCCATTAGTTCCTGCCAAGGCAGCAGCTACTCTTCCTGGGGGTTATTATGGATCCCCATTAGTTCCTGGCAAGGCAGCAGCTACTCTTCCTGGGGGTTATTATGGATCCCCATTAGTTCCTGCCAAGGCAGCAGCTACTCTTCCTGGGGTTTATTAGTTCCTGCCAAGGCAGCAGCTACTCTTCCTGGGGTTTATTAGTTCCTGCCAAGGCAGCAGCTACTCTTCCTGGGGTTTATTATGGATCCCCATTAGTTCCTGTCAAGGCAGCAGCTACTCTTCCTGGGGTTTATTAGTTCCTGCCAAGGCAGCAGCTACTCTTTCTGGGGTTTATTAGTTCCTGCCATGGCAGCAGCTACTCTTCCTGGGGGTTTATTATGGATCCCCATTAGTTCCTGCCAAGGCAGCAGCTACTCTTCCTGGGGTTTATTAGTTCCTGCCAAGGCAGCAGCTACTCTTCCTGGGGTTTATTATGGATCCCCATTAGTTCCTGTCAAGGCAGCAGCTACTCTTCCTGGGGTTTATTAGTTCCTGCCAAGGCAGCAGCTACTCTTCCTGGGGTTTATTAGTTCCTGCCAAGGCAGCAGCTACTCTTCCTGGGGTTTATTAGTTCCTGCCATGGCAGCAGCTACTCTCCCTGGGGTTTATTATGGATCCCTATTAGTTCCTGCCAAGGCAGCAGCTACTCTTCCTGGGGTTTATTATGGATCCCCATTAGTTCCTGTCAAGGCAGCAGCTACTCTTCCTGGGGTTTATTAGTTCCTGCCAAGGCAGCAGCTACTCTTCCTGGGGTTTATTAGTTCCTGCCAAGGCAGCAGCTACTCTTCCTGGGGTTTATTATGGATCCCCATTAGTTCCTGTCAAGGCAGCAGCTACTCTTCCTGGGGTTTATTAGTTCCTGCCAAGGCAGCAGCTACTCTTCCTGGGGTTTATTAGTTCCTGTCAAGGCAGCAGCTACTCTTCCTGGGGTTTATTAGTTCCTGCCAAGGCAGCAGCTACTCTTCCTGGGGTTTATTAGTTCCTGCCAAGGCAGCAGCTACTCTTCCTGGGGGTTTATTATGGATCCCCATTAGTTCCTGTCAAGGCAGCAGCTACTCTTCCTGGGGTTTATTAGTTCCTGCCAAGGCAGCAGCTACTCTTCCTGGGGTTTATTAGTTCCTGCCAAGGCAGCAGCTACTCTTCCTGGGGTTTATTAGTTCCTGCCATGGCAGCAGCTACTCTTCCTGGGGGTTTATTATGGATCCCCATTAGTTCCTGCCAAGGCAGCAGCTACTCTTCCTGGGGTTTATTATGGATCCCCATTAGTTCCTGCCAAGGCAGCAGCTACCCTTCCTGGGGTCCAGCAATATTAAGGCAGTTAAACATGCTTAAAACATTACAATACATTTCACAACATATTTCACAGGATCTGTGACCAGAGCCAGGCACAGTCAGTCAGATACAGTCAGTGGGGCTCAGCTGTGACAGCACCCAGAAGCCTGGGTTTGATCCTGAGGCTGGGCCTGTGTCGAGCAGTCACTCAAAAGCCTATCAGAGTGCAGCAACCGACTACGCCCTACCCAACGTTGTCAGACCAAATAAAACCAGAGATAGAAGGACTACAACCCCCAGGCTGGACTCAGCTGTTAGGGGACCAGAGGGAGACAGAGAACAGACAGAGAATATGTCTGTTATTGAACAGCCTTCCCTCCCTCCCTCCCTCCCTCCCTCCCTCCCTCCCTCCTTCCCTCCCTCCCTCCCTCCCTCCCTCCCTCCCTCCCTCCCTCCCTCCCTCCCTCCCTCCCTCCCTCCCTCCCTCCCTACCTCCCTACCTCTTCTCTTATTTTCCTTCACCCTCTGTGAGCTGAGCCCTTGTTAGGGGGCGTCTGAGGAGCTCACTGTCACTGTGTGTGTGTGTTTATGTATGTGTGTGTGTGTGTGTGTGTGTGTGTGTGTGTGTGTGTGTGTGTGTGTGTGTGTGTGTGTGTGTGTGTGTGTGTGTGTGTGTGTGTGTGTGTGTGTGTGTGTGTGTGTGTGTGTGTGTGTGTGTGTGTGTGTGTGGTGTAGCTCTGGCTAGACAGACATGCCACATTGGTCACTGACACGGTAATACACAGCATGTCAACCACCACCACTGTGTGTGTATCTGTTTATGAGAGTGTTTGACAGACTGTGGTTGCTCAGTACGTGGTCTTGAGTATACTATTCTCTACTTTTATCCCTCCTTCCCTGCTATCCCTCTCTCCTTCCCCCTCTCCTCTCCTTCAGTGCCCTCCCTCCTCATCCCCTCTCCTCTCCTCTCCTCTCATCCCTCCCTCCATCCCCCTCACCACCTCTCCTCTCCTTCAGTGCCCTCCACCAGTCAGCCAGCAGAGTCCTGGTGAGGTACCCAGAACTCCTTCCCTTCCTCCCTCCCTCCCTCTCTCCTCTCCTCCTTCCATCCCTCCCTCCTCATCCCCTCTCCTCACCTCTCATCCCTCCCTTCATCCCCCTCCTCCCTCCTTCTCCTCTCCTTACTCCTGCCCCCTCTCCTCTCCTCCCTCATCCCCCTCTCCTCTCCTCCCCCCTCATCCCCCTCTCCTCCCTCCTCTCCTGTCCTCTCCCCGTCCCTCATCCCCTCCCCTCCTTCCACTCCTCTCCTTTCCCCTCCCTCTCATCCCCTCTCTTCCTTCCTTCCTTCCTTCCTTTATTCCTTCCTTCCTTCCTCTCCCCTCCCTCCCTGCTATCCCCCCCTCACCCCCCTCTCCTGCAGTTCCCTGTTGTATGTTGTGATACATACAGGAAGTGTATTTATTTATGGTAACAGACAAGAGACAGTTAGGACAAAAGACTAAAGACTGGATAAAGAAGTAAAGCTTGAAAGCCACATTGACGAGCGCAGGCCATAACCACATAGCAGGAAGGCCTCTGCTTCGATGTGGCTTCGCTGCAGTCAGCAGAAGACTGGTGTCCATCTATCTCCATTGGGGAGATTCCTTCAGCCTCCTGGTTAACATACTGGAGGGATTCCCAGCACTTTTCTCCACGGATCAATATTTGATAAAGATGTGCCAGGGCTCTCCTGTTGAATGAATGGAGGGGCACTTTAGGCAGCCACCACAGGTGTCTTTCCCAACAGCAGTTTCACCTCACATGCCCTGTGAGGTGTGTGTGTGTGTGTGTGTGTGTGTGTGTGTGTGTGTGTGTGTGTGTGTGTGTGTGTGTGTGTGTGTGTGTGTGTGTGTGTGTGTGTGTGTGTGTGTGTGTGTGTGTGTGTGTGTGTGTGTGTGTGTGGTTGTGTGCGGGTGTGGTGTTGTGGTTGTGTGGTTGTGTGTGTGGTTGTTTGTGTTTGTGTGGGTGTGTTTGTGTGGGTGTGGGTGGGTGTGTGTGTGTGTGCGTGCGGTTGTGTGGGTGTGGTTGTGTGTGTGTGTGTGTGTGCGGTTGTTGTGTGTGTGTGTTTGTGTGGGTGTGGTTGTGTGTGTGGTTGTGTGTGTGGTTGTGTGTGTGTGGTTGTGTGTGTGTGGTTGTGTGTGTGTGTGCGCTGTCAGTCGCCGCTAGCTAAGTGTCGAAGGGATTTTATCAGCCTCACAAAACCTTGGATCTAAGACTTCAACACACATTTCAACAGACTCAGATCAGAGTTACAGACTACCGTAGCATCTTAATGCTAAAACAGACTTCAACAGACTCAGATCAGAGTTACAGACGACCGTAGCATTTTAATGCTAAAACAGACTTCAACAGACTCAGATCAGAGTTACAGACGACCGTAGCATCTCAATGCTAAAACAGACTTCAACACACATTTCAACAGACTCAGATCAGAGTTACAGACTACCGTAGCATCTTAATGCTAAAACAGACTTCAACAGACTCAGATCAGAGTTACAGACTACCGTAGCATCTTAATGCTAAAACAGACTTCAACAGACTCAGGTCAGAGTTACAGACTACCGTAGCATCTCAATGCTAAAACAGACTTCAACACACACTTCAACAGACTCAGATCAGAGTTACAGACGACCGTAGCATCTTAATGCTAAAACAGACTTCAACACACACTTCAACAGACTCAGATCAGAGTTACAGACGACCGTAGCATCTCAATGCTAAAACAGACTTCAACAGACTCAGATCAGAGTTACAGACGACCGTAGCATCTTAATGCTAAAACAGACTTCAACACACATTTCAACAGACTCAGATCAGAGTTACAGACTACCGTAGCATCTTAATGCTAAAACAGACTTCAACAGACTCAGATAGGAGTTACAGACGACCGTAGCATCTTAATGCTAAAACAGACTTCAACAGACTCAGATCAGAGTTACAGACTACCGTAGCATCTTAATGCTAAAACAGACTTCAACAGACTCAGATCAGAGTTACAGACGACCGTAGCATCTCAATGCTAAAACAGACTTCAACACACATTTCAACAGACTCAGATCAGAGTTACAGACGACCGTAGCATCTTAATGCTAAAACAGACTTCAACAGACTCAGATCAGAGTTACAGACTACCGTAGCATCTTAATGCTAAAACAGACTTCAACACACATTTCAACAGACTCAGATCAGAGTTACAGACGACCGTAGCATCTCAATGCTAAAACAGACTTCAACACACATTTCAACAGACTCAGATCAGAGTTACAGACGACCGTAGCATCTTAATGCTAAAACAGACTTCAACAGACTCAGATCAGAGTTACAGACGACCGTAGCATCTTAATGCTAAAACAGACTTCAACAGACTCAGATCAGAGTTACAGACGACCGTAGCATCTTAATGCTAAAACACACTTCAACAGACTCAGATCAGAGTTACAGATTACCGTAGCATCTTAATGCTAAAACAGACTTCAACAGACTCAGATCAGAGTTACAGACGACCGTAGCATCTTAATGCTAAAACAGACTAGTTTTATAGTCCATCTTATCAAGGTGCTGTCTGTTTATTAGCAGGTGACTGTCATTACAGTATGGGCCTTAAGTAGTGGGAAAATGAAATTGGTGGCCTACACCATAAATTATAGGGAATTCAAAGGGAAAAGTAGATTTGTCAAACTGTTGCCAAGACGCAGAGGGACTAGGCTGCCAGGTCAATGATGTTTACCAATGAAATAGGATACGACAAATAATGAACAACATAAACTTCTGCCAACACTTTTCTGCCTCTGTGGAGTAGTACTTATAATTGGACACGGTGGCTTCTGGTCTCAGCTGTTTATAATTTCATTTTATAGACAAGTCTTTTTTTTTTTACAAATAGCATCTTTGTTACGGAGGATTATTAGGGAGAAGCGAAGAAAGAAGAAAAGTGATATAAAAATCTCCTTTTGTTTATGCAAAAGTGGAATTACCTGAAGAATAAAATAGAAATTAATTTAGAGAATAAAATGGACATTTCATTTCGAGAATAAACTCAAAATTGTGAGAATAAAGTTGCAGTTCTATTTGAAGATTAAAGTAGGGGATTTGGTAAATTGCATGCCTCCCTGGCTCCCTGTTGCAGGTAGGTTAGTTTTGTTCTGGAGGCAGCAGGCACAGCCAAAAGACATTTTTGTTTTAATTTATTAAACTTAAATTTGATCAGGGAGTCATAAAATCAGATTTTAATTAAACCTAACCCTAACCTTAACCTTAAATTAAGACCAAAAAGCAAAAGCTAATTTTGACTGTGCAGCTGGCCTTTCTAGGGGAAATGATTCAGTTCTGCCTCCAGGACAAGATTCATGACAATAAAGGTCAACCTGCCTGTTGCTGAGCACCACAGCTGAAATGCCTGAGTTAGATGACCTGGTGAAACTACACTTTAGAATTGGCCTTAGTAAGAAGGACATCTTGACTCTTTAATGAAGTATTATAAGCATTAGGACCGTGAAGAGGTTGTGCCGTAGATTGGGTCTTTTAAGAAGGAGGAACCACATGGGCTATTGGCGGCAGGTAGCCTAGTGATTAGAGCGTTGGGCGGGTAACCAGCAGGTAGCCTAGTGGTTAGAGCGTTGGGCCAGTAACCAGCAGGTAGCCTAGTGGTTAGAGCGTTGGGCCAGTAACCAGCAGGTAGCCTAGTGGTTAGAGCGTTGGGCCAGTAACCAGCAGGTAGCCTGGTGGTTAGAGCGTTGGGCCAGTAACCAGCAGCTAGCCTAGTGGTTAGAGCGTTGGGCCAGTAACCAGTAGGTAGCCTAGTGGTTAGAGCGTTGGGCCAGTAACCAGCAGCTAGCCTAGTGGTTAGAGCGTTGGGCCAGTAACCAGCAGGTAGCCTAGTGGTTAGAGCGTTGGGCCAGTAACCAACAGGTAGCCTAGTGGTTAGAGCGTTGGGCCAGTAACCAGCAGGTAGCCTAGTGGTTAGAGCGTTGGGCCAGTAACCAGCAGGTAGCCTAGTGGTTAGAGCGTTGGGCCAGTAACCAGCAGGTAGCCTAGTGGTTAGAGCGTTGGGCCAGTAACCAGCAGGTAGCCTAGTGGTTAGAGCGTTGGGCCAGTAACCAGCAGCTAGCCTAGTGGTTAGAGCGTTGGGCCAGTAACCAGCAGGTAGCCTAGTGGTTAGAGCGTTGGGCCAGTAACCAGCAGCTAGCCTAGTGGTTAGAGCGTTGGGCCAGTAACCAGCAGGTAGCCTAGTGGTTAGAGCGTTGGGCCAGTAACCAGCAGCTAGCCTAGTGGTTAGAGCGTTGGGCCAGTAACCAGCAGGTAGCCTAGTGGTTAGAGCGTTGGGCCAGTAACCAGCAGGTAGCCTAGTGGTTAGAGCGTTGGACCAGTAACCAGCAGGTAGCCTAGTGGTTAGAGCGTTGGGCCAGTAACCAGCAGGTAGCCTAGTGGTTAGAGCGTTGGGCCAGTAACCAGCAGCTAGCCTAGTGGTTAGAGCGTTGGGCCAGTAACCAGCAGGTAGCCTAGTGGTTAGAGCGTTGGGCCAGTAACCAGCAGCTAGCCTAGTGGTTAGAGCGTTGGGCCAGTAACCAGCAGGTAGCCTAGTGGTTAGAGCGTTGGGCCAGTAACCAGCAGGTAGCCTAGTGGTTAGAGTGTTGGGCCAGTAACCAGCAGGTAGCCAACAACATCCATATTAGCTAGCAACATTGTCATTGTAATGAATTGAATCCTCGTTCATTATGATGATGATCATACATAATGGCCAGCTATCTTATACTTCCACATGCATTGTTGTTGTTGTTGTCGGCTCTTAGCATGTATTTTGGCCAATTGAAAAGTTCATTATTCAGAAAAAATGAGTGCGAGGGTGAGGGGTGAGAAGGAGAAGTGAGGCTTGACCAGAGAAGGGGTGATAAGTGACCAATTCAAGGGTGAGGGGTGAGAAGGGGAGGGGTGACACTTGAGTAGTGCAGGGTTGATACTTGACTAGGGGAGTGGTGAGGTCTGAGAAGGGAGAATGGGGAAGTTCCTAATATGTATTCCGTACAGATGTGTACCGTGGTCTGTGCTGATCGCAGCTGTTGCTTGTGATTATGACTGGGGATAATATCCTGCTGTATCCTACTGAAAATATCCTGCTGTATCCTACTGAACATATCCTGCTGTATCCTACTGAACATATCCTGCTGTATCCTACTGAAAATATCCTGCTGTATCCTACTGAACATATCCTGCTGTATCCTACTGAAAATATCCTGCTGTATCCTACTGAAAATATCCTGCTGTATCCTACTGAACATATCCTGCTGTATCCGACTGAAAATATCCTGCTGTATCCTACTGAAAATATCCTGCTGTATCCGACTGAACATATCCTGCTGTATCCTACTGAAAATATCCTGCTGTATCCTACTGAAAATATCCTGCTGTATCCTACTGAAAATATCCTGCTGTATCCTACTGAACATATCCTGCTGTATCCTACTGAAAATATCCTGCTGTATCCTACTGAACATATCCTGCTGTATCCTACTGAACATATCCTACTGAAAATATCCTGCTGTATCCTACTGAAAATATCCTGCTGTATCCTACTGAAAATATCCTGCTGTATCCTACTGAAAATATCAAACATTTTTTACTCTATTCTTGAAACATTTTGACATTATTCTTGAAATTTAATTTTGACTTTATTCTCAAAATGTCAACTTTATTCTCTGTGTATTATGAATTATTATGTATTATTATGTATTATTATGTATTATGTTTTGAAGTACGATCCATGCAAAAACAATTATCATACAACCACCAGTCATTACTGTTCTTGTTCCTCTTCACTAGACTTGATACTAATAATATTCCGTGCTTGTCTAGGTGGGGAGTGTGAGCTCCAGGGACTAGAGTTTGAGGTTTGTATGTAAACACACCTGTTATCAATGGATCGCTGTTTAACCCGTGGTCAACGTAACTGGACCACTGGGGATATGGTCAATCACAGTGTGGTAACCGTCCCAGTCCAGCTGTGGTAGCCAATGAAATGTCATCTCCCCTGGAAGGCAGGAGTGTTTTAAAGTGCTTTGAAGACTAAATATATTTAAAGACAAATCCATTTTTCATCATTCCACAGAGGACTGTGGACTGGCGCTGAGAGAGGGGATTTGTCACCAGGAGAGAGAGAGAGAGGTATAGAAAGAGAGAGGTATAGAGAGAGAGGTATATAGAGAGAGAGGTATAGAAAGAGAGAGGTATAGGAAGAGAGAGGTATAGAGAGAGAGAGAGAGAGAGAGAACGAGTTATAGAAAAAGAGAGGTATAGAGAGAGAGAGAGAGAGAGAGGGAGAGAGAGAGAGAGAGAACGAGTTGTAGACAGAGAGAGAGAGAACGAGTTATAGAGAGCGAGAGCGAGAGAGAGAGAGAGAGAGAGAGAGAAAGAGATGTATAGAAAGAGAGAGGTATAGAAAGAGAGAGGTATAGAGAGAGAGAGGTATAGAAAGAGAGAGGTATAGAGAGAGAGGTATAGAGAGAGAGGTATAGAAAGAGAGAGGTATAGAAAGAGAGAGGTATAGAGAGAGAGAGAGAGAGAGGTATAGAAAGAGAGAGGTATAGGAAGGGAGGGGTATAGAGAGAGAGAGAGAGAGAGAGAGGTATAGAAAGAGAGAGGTATAGAAAGGGGGAGGTATAGAGAGAGAGGTATAGAAAGAGAGAGGTATAGAAAGAGAGAGGTATAGAGAGAGAGAGGTATAGAAAGAGAGAGGTATAGGAAGGGAGGGGTATAGAGAGAGAGAGAGAGAGAGAGAGAGGTATAGAAAGAGAGAGGTATAGGAAGGGAGGGGTATAGAGAGAGAGAGAGAGAGAGAGAGAGGTATAGAAAGAGAGAGGTATAGGAAGGGAGGGGTATAGAGAGAGAGAGAGAGAGAGAGAGAGGTATAGAAAGAGAGAGGTATAGAAAGGGGGAGGTATAGAGAGAGAGAGAGAGAGAGAGAGGTATAGAAAGAGAGAGGTATAGAAAGGGGGAGGTATAGAGAGAGAGAGGTATAGAAAGAGAGAGGTATAGAAAGAGAGAGGTATAGAGAGAGAGAGAGAGTATAGAAAGAGAGAGGTATAGGAAGGGAGAGGTATAGAAAGAGAGAGGTATAGAGAGAGAGAGAGAGAGAGGTATAGAAGAGAGAGGTATAGAGAGAGAGGTATAGAAAGAGAGAGGTATAGAGAGAGAGAGAGGTATAGAAAGGGGGAGGTATAGAGAGAGAGAGGTATAGAGAGAGAGAGAGAGAGAGAGAGAGGTATAGAAAGAGAGAGGTATAGGAAGGAGAGGTATAGAAAGAGAGAGGTATAGAGAGAGAGAGAGAGAGAGGTATAGAAAGGGGGAGGTATAGAGAGAGAGAGGTATAGAAAGAGAGAGAGAGAGTATAGAAAGAGAGGTATAGGAAGGGAGAGGTATAGAAAAATAGAGAGGTATAGAGAGAGAGAGAGAGGTATAGAAAGGGGGAGGTATAGAGAGAGAGAGGTATAGAAAGAGAGAGGTATAGAAAGAGAGAGGTATAGAGAGAGAGAGAGAGAGAGAGGTATAGAGAGAGAGGTATAGAAAGAGAGAGGTATAGAAAGAGAGAGGTATAGAGAGAGAGAGAGAGAGAGGTATAGAAAGAGAGAGGTATAGGAAGGGGGAGGTATAGAGAGAGAGAGGTATAGAAAGAGAGAGGTATAGAAAGAGAGAGGTATAGAGAGAGAGAGAGAGAGGTATAGAAAGAGAGAGGTATAGGAAGGGAGGGGTATAGAGAGAGAGAGAGAGAGAGGTATAGAAAGAGAGAGGTATAGGAAGGGGGAGGTATAGAGAGAGAGAGGTATAGAAAGAGAGAGGTATAGAAAGAGAGAGGTATAGAGAGAGAGAGAGAGAGGTATAGAAAGAGAGAGGTATAGGAAGGGAGGGGTATAGAGAGAGAGAGAGAGAGAGAGGTATAGAAAGAGAGAGGTATAGAGAGAGAGGTATAGAGAGAGAGGTATAGAAAGAGAGAGGTATAGAAAGAGAGAGGTAGAGAGAGAGAGAGAGAGAGAGAGAGAACGAGTTATAGACAGAGAGAGAGAGAGAACGAGTTATAGAGAGCGAGAGCGAGAGCGAGAGAGAGAGAGAGAGAGAGAGAGAGAAGAGAGATGTATAGAAAGAGAGAGTATAGAAAGAGAGAGTATAGAGAGAGAGTATAGAGAGAGAGAGGTATAGAGAGAGAGGTATAGAGAGAGAGTATAGAAAGAGGTATAGGAAGGGAGAGGTATAGAGAGAGAGAGGTATAGAAAGAGAGAGGTATAGAAAGAGAGTATATAGAGAGAGGTATAGAGAAAGAGAGGTATAGAGAGAGGTATAGAAAGAGAGATATAGAGAGAGAGGTATAGAAAGAGAGAGGTATAGAGAGAGAGGTATAGAGAGAGATATAGAGAGAGAGTCTATAGGGAGAGAGGTATATAGAGAGAGAGATATAGAGAGAGAGCGAGAGAGAGAGAACGAGTTATAGAAAAAGAGAGGTATAGAGAGAGAGAGAGAGAGAGAGAGAGAGAGAGAGAGAGCGAGAGAGGGAGAGAGAGAGAGAACGAGTTATAGACAGAGAGAGAGAACGAGTTATAGAGAGCGAGAGCGAGAGAGAGAGAGAGAGAGGTATAGAAAGAGAGGTATAGGAAGGGAGAGGTATAGAAAGAGAGGTATAGAGAGAGAGAGAGAGAGAGTATAGAAAGGGGGAGGTATAGAGAGAGAGAGGTATAGAAGAGAGAGAGAGAGAGGTATAGAAAGAGAGAGGTATAGGAAGGGAGAGGTATAGAAAGAGAGAGGTATAGAGAGAGAGAGAGAGAGAGGTATAGAAAGGGGGAGGTATAGAGAGAGAGAGGTATAGAAAGAGAGAGGTATAGAAAGAGAGAGGTATAGAGAGAGAGAGAGAGAGAGAGGTATAGAGAGAGAGGTATAGAAAGAGAGAGGTATAGAAAGAGAGAGGTATAGAGAGAGAGAGAGTATAGAATAGAAGAGAGGTATAGGAAGGGGAGGTATAGAGAGAGAGGTATAGAAAGAGAGAGGTATAGAAAGAGAGAGGTATAGAGAGAGAGAGAGAGTATAGAAAGAGAGAGGTATAGGAAGGGAGGGGTATAGAGAGAGAGAGAGAGATAGAAAGAGAGGTATAGGAAGGGGGAGGTATAGAGAGAGAGGTATAGAAAGAGAGAGTATAGAAAGAGAGAGGTATAGAGAGAGAGAGAGAGTATAGAAAGAGAGGTATAGGAAGGGAGGGGTATAGAGAGAGAGAGAGAGAGAGAGTATAGAAAGAGAGGTATAGAGAGAGAGGTATAGAGAGAGGTATAGAAAGAGAGAGGTATAGAAAGAGAGAGAGAGAGAGAGAGAGAGAGAGAGAGAAAACGAGTTATAGACAGAGAGAGAGAGAGAGAACGAGTTATAGAGAGCGAGAGCGAGAGCGAGAGAGAGAGAGAGAGAGAGAGAGAGAGAAAGAGATGTATAGAAAGAGAGAGGTATAGAAAGAGAGAGGTATAGAGAGAGAGAGGTATAGAGAGAGAGAGGTATAGAGAGAGAGGTATAGAGAGAGAGGTATAGAAAGAGAGAGGTATAGGAAGGGAGAGGTATAGAGAGAGAGGTATAGAAAGAGAGAGGTATAGAAAGAGAGAGGTATATAGAGAGAGAGGTATAGAGAAAGAGAGGTATAGAGAGAGAGGTATAGAAAGAGAGAGGTATAGAGAGAGAGGTATAGAAAGAGAGAGAGGTATAGAGAGAGAGGTATAGAGAGAGAGATATAGAGAGAGAGAGGTCTATAGGGAGAGAGAGGTATATAGAGAGAGAGATATAGAGAGAGAGCGAGAGAGAGAGAACGAGTTATAGAAAAAGAGAGGTATAGAGAGAGAGAGAGAGAGAGAGAGAGAGAGAGAGAGGGAGAGAGAGAGAACGAGTTATAGACAGAGAGAGAGAGAACGAGTTATAGAGAGCGAGAGCGAGAGAGAGAGAGAGAGAGAGGTATAGAGAGAGATGTATAGAAAGAGAGGTATAGAAAGAGAGAGGTATAGAAAGAGAGAGGTATAGAAAGAGAGAGGTATAGAGAGAGAGAGGTATAGAGAGAGAGAGGTATAGAAAGAGAGAGGTATAGAGAGAGGTATAGAGAGAGAGAGGTATAGAGAGAGAGGTATAGAGAGAGAGAGGTATAGAGAGAGAGAGAGGTATAGAGAGAGAGGTATAGAAAGAGAGAGGTATAGGATAGAGAGGTATAGAGAAAGAGAGGTATAGAAAGAGAGAGGTATCGAGAGAGAGGTATAGAGAGAGGGATAGAGAGAGAGAGGAATAGAAAGAGAGAGGTATAGAGAGAGAGAGAGGTATAGAGGGAGAGAGAGGTATAGAGAGAGAGAGGTATAGAAAGAGAGAGGTATAGAGAGAGAGGTATAGAAAGAGAGAGGTATAGAAAGAGAGAGGTATAGAGAGAGAGAGAGAGAGAGAGAACGAGTTATAGAAAAAGAGAGGTATAGAAAGAGAGAGAGAGCGAAAGGGAGAGAGAGAGAATGAGTTATAGAAAGAGAGAGAGAGAGAGAGAGAGAGAGAAGGAGAGAGAAAGAGATAGAGAGATCCTATATGGGGTGTTGATTCAGACAGTCCCTGTGTGGGTAAGACTGGGGCCACCCATATGAAAAATATATGCATGCATGACAACAAGTTGTTTTGGATAAAATATCTGCTAAATGACCTATATAGTGGTTAAAAGGCAGAGGGTGACTCACTTCTCTGTACGGAAAGCAGGCTGGGTGTCTGTCTGACCCACCCCTACACCCACCCCTACACCCACCCCTACACCCACACACACACACACACAATGGTATTTATACGCAGTGGCCTCTGTGATTCACTCCACCTGCAGAGTGGGTGTACTCTATGTTGACATCACAGAGGGAGCAGGTTGTTCAAAATAGGGCCATCTCTGCTGCTGTCCTCTCCTCTGTCCTGCTCCAGTCTGTCCCCTACTTTCCTCTGTCTGTCCTCTACTCTCTCCTCCCTCTCATCTCCTCGTCTCTCCATACTCTATAATACCTCATCTCCTCCCTCTCCTCTCCTCGTCTCTCCATACTCTATAATACCTCATCTCCTCCCTCTCCTCTCCTCGTCTCTCCATACTCTATAATACCTCATCTCCTCCCTCTCATCTCCTCTTCTCTCCATACTCTATAATACCTCATCTCCTCCCTCTCCTCTCCTCTTCTCTCCATACTCTATAATACCTCATCTCCTCCCTCTCCTCTCCTCTTCTCTCCATACTCTATAATACCTCATCTCCTCCCTCTCCTCTCCTCGTCTCTCCATACTCTATAATACCTCATCTCCTCCCTCTCCTCTCCTCGTCTCTCCATACTCTATAATACCTCATCTCCTCCCTCTCCTCTCCTCTTCTCTCCATACTCTATAATACCCCATCTCCTCCCTCTCCTCTCCTCGTCTCTCCATACTCTATAATACCTCATCTCCTCCCTCTCCTCTCCTCTTCTCTCCATACTCTATAATACCTCATCTCCTCCCTCTCCTCGTCTCTCCATACTCTATAATAACTCATCTCCTCCCTCTCCTCTCCTCTTCTCTCCATACTCTATAATACCTCATCTCCTCCCTCTCCTCTCCTCGTCTCTCCATACTCTATAATACCTCATCTCCTCCCTCTCCCTCGTCTCTCCATACTCTATAATACCTCATCTCCTCCCTCTCCTCGTCTCTCCATACTCTATAATACCTCATCTCCTCCCTCTCCTCTCCTCTTCTCTCCATACTCTATAATACCTCATCTCCTCCCTCTCCTCTCCTCTCCATACTCTATAATACCTCATCTACTCACTCTCCTCTCCTCTCCTCGTCTCTCCATACTCTATAATACCTCATCTCCTCCCTCTCCTCTCCTCGTCTCTCCATACTCTATAATACCTCATCTCCTCACTCTCCTCTCCTCGTCTCTCCATACTCTATAATACCTCATCTCCTCCCTCTTCACACTCCCTCCTGTCCTCTCATCCTCTAATATATAAAATAATATAAATAAAATATGCCATCACTCGCTCCTGTCTTGTCCAGTACTCTCCTCTCCTCCATCACTCTCTCCTGTCTTGTCCAGTACTCTCCTCTCCTCCATCACTCTCTCCTGTCTTGTCCAGTACTCTCTTCTCCTCCATCACTCTCTCCTGTCTTGTCCAGTACTCTCCTCTCCTCCATCACTCTCTCCTGTCTTGTCCAGTACTCTCTTCTCTTCCATCACTCTGTCCTGTCTTGTCCAGTACTCTCTTCTCCTCCATCACTCTCTCCTGTCTTGTCCAGTACTCTCTTCTCCTCCATCACTCTCTCCTGTCTTGTCCATTACTCTCCTCTCCTCCATCACTCTCTCCTGTCTTGTCCAGTACTCTCTTCTCCTCCATCACTATCTCCTGTCTTGTCCAGTACTCTCCTCTCTTCCATCACTCTCTCCTGTCTTGTCCAGTACTCTCCTCTCTTCCATCACTCTCTCCTGTCTTGTCCAGTACTCTCCTCTCCTCCATCACTCTCTCCTGTCTTGTCCAGTACTCTCTTCTCCTCCATCACTCTCTCCTGTCTTGTCCAGTACTCTCTTCTCTTCCATCACTCTCTCCTGTCTTGTCCAGTACTCTCTTCTCTTCCATCACTCTCTCCTGTCTTGTCCAGTACTCTCCTCTCTTCCATCACTCTCTCCTGTCTTGTCCAGTACTCTCCTCTCCTCCATCACTCTCTCCTGTCTTGTCCAGTACTCTCTTCTCCTCCATCACTCTCTCCTGTCTTGTCCAGTACTCTCCTCTCCTCCATCACTCTCTCCTGTCTTGTCCAGTACTCTCTTCTATCACTCTCTCCTGTCTTGTCCAGTACTCTCTTCTATCACTCTCTCCTGTCTTGTCCAGTACTCTCTTCTCCTCCATCACTCTCTCCTGTCTTGTCCATTACTCTCCTCTCCTCCATCACTCTCTCCTGTCTTGTCCAGTACTCTCCTCTCCTCCATCACTCTCTCCTGTCTTGTCCAGTACTCTCCTCTCCTCCATCACTCTCTCCTGTCTTGTCCATTACTCTCTTCTCCTCCATCACTCTCTCCTGTCTTGTCCAGTACTCTCCTCTCTTCCATCACTCTCTCCTGTCTTGTCCATTACTCTCTTCTCCTCCATCACTCTCTCCTGTCTTGTCCATTACTCTCCTCTCCTCCATCACTCTCTCCTGTCTTGTCCAGTACTCTCTTCTCCTCCATCACTATCTCCTGTCTTGTCCAGTACTCTCCTCTCTTCCATCACTCTCTCCTGTCTTGTCCAGTACTCTCCTCTCTTCCATCACTCTCTCCTGTCTTGTCCAGTACTCTCCTCTCCTCCATCACTCTCTCCTGTCTTGTCCATTACTCTCTTCTCCTCCATCACTCTCTCCTGTCTTGTCCAGTACTCTCCTCTCTTCCATCACTCTCTCCTGTCATGTCCAGTATTCTCTTCTCCTCCATCATTATCTCCTGTCTTGTCCAGTACTCTCCTCTCCTCCAATCACTCTCTCCTGTCTTGTCCAGTACTCTCCTCTCATCCATCACTCTCTACTGTCTTGTCCAGTACTCTCCTCTCCTCCATCACCCTCAATGTCTGTCCTTTCATCTTCTCTCCACACTCTGTGATACTTCCCCTCCTCTTCCCCTACCTCTCTCCTCCCCTCTGCCTCTCCAGTCCACCCTCTCTTCTCTTCTCCTCTCCTCTAATCTTCTCTCCTTCTCTTTCAATACCGTCTAGAAAAGATCACCTGTTAGCTTCTCCTGTACACTCTCTTTCCTGCAACTGGCAATCCATCAAAATAAACTGGCCAAACTTCACAAGTTATATGCTAGGCTATCAAACACATAGGAATACAATTCTCCATCCTCTTTCCTACCTACACAGTAAATGATTTCACTGGAGGTTGAACCCTGACCCTCATATCTCCAAGGCTGACAGGTCATTCTTCAAAGCCAGTGAGGCCACTGAACAAGGAACTATTTCTGTGTCATAGTAACCGTGTTGATGTGTATGAGACTGTGCTTCAACATCCACTTACTAAACAAATCCTCCATTGGGACAATCAATCTCCTCCACTTCATAAAGCTGATTGAAAAGTTAATGATCATTCTCTCACTGCATGTGCCTCTGTAAAACTAAAGCTAATGTCTGCCTGGACTGTAAAACTCTTTCTCTAGGGTGGACAGGGAAGGTTCAGTTTGTCTAGAGTGGACAGGGAAGGTTCAGTGTGCCTAGGGTGGACAGGGAAGGTTCAGTGTGTCTAGGGTGGACAGGGAAGGTTCAGTTTGTCTAGGGTGGACAGGGAAGGTTCAGTGTGTCTAGGGTGGACAGGGAAGGTTCAGTGTGTCTAGAGTGGACAGGGAAGGTTCAGTGTGCCTAGGGTGGACAGGGAAGGTTCAGTGTGTCTAGAGTGGACAGGGAAGGTTCAGTTCCTCTAGGGTGGACAGGGAAGGTTCAGTTTGTCTAGGGTGGACAGGGAAGGTTCAGTGTGTCTAGGGTGGACAGGGAAGGTTCAGTGTGTCTAGGGTGGACAGGGAAGGTTCAGTGTGTCTAGGGTGGACAGGGAAGTTTCAGTTTGTCTAGGGTGGACAGGGAAGGTTCAGTTCCTCTAGGGTGGACAGGGAAGGTTCAGTGTGTCTAGGGTGGACAGGGAAGGTTCAGTTCCTCTAGGGTGGATAGGGAAGGTTCAGTTTGTCTAGGGTGGACAGGGAAGGTTCAGTTCCTCTAGGGTGGACAGGGAAGGTTCAGTTCCTCTAGGGTGGACAGGGAAGGTTCAGTTTGTCTAGGGTGGACAGGGAAGGTTCAGTTTGTTTAGGGTGGAGAGGGAAGGTTCAGTTTGTCTAGGGTGGACAGGGAAGGTTCAGTTCCTCTAGGGTGGACAGGGAAGGTTCAGTTTGTCTAGGGTGGACAGGGAAGGTTCAGTTTGTCTAGGGTGGACAGGGAAGGTTCCATTTGTCTAGGGTGGACAGGGAAGGTTCCGTTTGTCTAGGGTGGACAGGGAAGGTTCTGTTTGTCTAGGGTGGACAGGGAAGGTTCCGTTTGTCTAGGGTGGACAGGGAAGGTCCAGGTCCTCTAGGGTGGACAGGGAAGGTTCCGTTTGTCTAGGGTGGACAGGGAAGGTCCAGGTCCTCTAGGGTGGACAGGGAAGGTTCCGTTTGTCTAGGGTGGACAGGGAAGGTTCAGGTCCTCTCGGGTGGACAGGGAAGGTTCAGGTCCTCTAGGGTGGACAGGGAAGGTTCAGGTCCTCTAGGGTGGACAGGGAAGGGTCAGTGTGTGGTTGTATGTGTGTGTGTGTGTGTGTGTGTGTGTGTGTGTGTGTGTGTGTGTGTGTGTGTGTGTGTGTGTGTGTGTGTCAGTCTCTCCATACACAACAGCAGGAGAGGAAGGGTATCCCCCTAACACAGCGCTGAGAGAGACAACCCTTCCTGCACGCTCACCTTTCAGACACTGCTGGAGCACACAGGGACAACAAAGACCGCTGTGAGTGATTCAACAATATAAACACAGCTTTAGGACACACACACTCTCTCTCTCTCACACACACACACACACACACACACACACACACACACACACACACACACACACACACACACACACACACACACACACACACACACACACACACACACACACACCCACCATCCAGCTGTGAATGTAAAACAGTAATTAGTCTGTCCTCTTCCTTTCCGATCTCAACAGGAAATGCTAGTTTCCTCTGTGTAATGCTGTATTCTTCTAGTGGTGAAGCTTCCTCTTCTACTAGTATGCTGAGTCAAGGTTTTATTTTTGGCTAAATAGCTGGCTAATGTTTTTGTTTGAAAAAATGCATCTGGGCACAGTAGCATCTTTTTTGTTTCACCTGGCTGCCAGTTCCTGATCTTTTGAAAACATCATGTGAGGAGTGGTCTGAAGCGTGAGAGGAATGGGAGACAGAGGACTACAACAGTGGTGAGACAGACGGCTCGTAGAGAAGACCACTGGATACTATTCTGAACTTTGTGTTGTGAGCTTTCTGCGCGCCAAGAGCTGCTGAGACGTCACCCAAGTGGTGAAACACAGAGTGAAGGAGGAGGAGTCCAGTGGCTGTAAGAGTCAGGCTGCCTCCCAGCTCCCTCCGCTCAGGACATGAACTGACCCTCTCCATCTGCAGAGGATGTAGCATTCAAAGTCTTGGCCTCTATTGGTTGACCTGTCAGAATAGATTGTTTGTTTGTGTTTTGCTTATGAAGTGCTTGGAGATTTCTATTATGAAAAGCGCTATAGAAGTTAATAATAATATATTATCACTGGTAACCCTAGAAGGAAGGACACACACAGCAACTTAACCAAGGAGGAGGCAACAGAAGCATTGGACTGTCATAAAAGGAATAGGTATTTTACAGAGTGAATAATGTGAAGCCTCTGGTTGAAACTCTGGGGACAAGTTGCCCCACACTGATCTAAGATCCTAACCTTAGCCATTATACTATAGGTTTACGACCTGTTTACTGGTACTGGGTAGGTTCATAAAGGTTTACTACCTGTTTACTGGTAGGGTTTAAAGGTGTACTACCTGTTTACTGGTAGGGTTTACTACCTGTTTACTGGTAGGTAAAGGTACTACCTGTTTACTGGTAGGGTTCACCTGTTTACTGGTAGGGTTCATAAAGGTTTACTACCTGTTTACTGGTTTACTAAATGTTTACGACCTGTTTACTGGTAGGGTTCATAAAGGTTTACTACCTGTTTACTGGTAGGGTTCATAAAGGTGTACTACCTGTTTACTGGTAGGGTTCATAAAGGTTTACTACCTGTTTACTGGTAGGGTTCATAAATGTTTACTACCTGTTTACTGGTAGGGTTCCTACCTGTTTACTGGTAGGGTTCATAAAGGTTTACTACCTGTTTACTGGTAGGGTTCATAAAGGTTTACTACCTGTTTACTGGTAGGGTTCATAAAGGTTTACTACCTGTTTACTGGTAGGGTTCATAAAGGTTTACTACCTGTTTACTGGTAGGGTTCATAAAGGTTTACTACCTGTTTACTGGTAAGGTTCATAAAGGTTTACTACCTGTTTACTGGTAAGGTTCATAAAGGTTTACTACCTGTTTACTGGTAGGGTTCATAAAGGTTTACTACCTGTTTACTGGTAGGGTTCATAAAGGTTTACTACCTGTTTACTGGTAGGGTTCATAAAGGTTTACTACCTGTTTACTGGTAAGGTTCTAAAGGTTTACTACCTGTTTACTGGTAAGGTTCATAAAGGTTTACTACCTGTTTACTGGTAGGGTTCATAAAGGTTTACTACCTGTTTACTGGTAGGGTTCATAAAGGTTTACTACCCTGTTTATTTCATAAAGGTTTACTACCTGTTTACTGTAGGGTTCATAAAGGTTTACTACCTGTTTACTGGTAGGGTTCATAAAGGTTTACTACCTGTTTACTGGTAGGGTTCATAAAGGTTTACTACCCGTTTACTGGGTTTACTGGTAGGGTTCATAAAGGTTTACTACCTGTTTACTGGTAGGGTTCATAAAGGTTTACTTTACTGGTAGGGTTCATAAAGTTTACTACCTGTTTACTGGTAGGGTTCATAAAGGTTTACTACCTGTTTACTGGTAGGGTTCATAAAGGTTGACTACCTGTTTACTGGTAGGTTTCATAAAGTTTTACATCTTTGAAGTTGTTTGTGGTGAGTATCAAAGCCAATTACACATTTTCAAAATGGCGCTTAAGCCACGTGTGGTCTCGGTGTGTTCGTTTCTGGGGCCAGTCAGAATGGTTAGAATGTGTTTGTGTTTTAGAAATTGTTGGGAAGGGACTCAGATCCAGAGTCACTGGGCCGGAGCAAGGAGTTTGGATAGCCAGACAACTATTTTTATCCCATTGGGCCTGTCAATTTAAAGATTGTGTGTGTGTGTGTGTGTGTGTGTGTGTGTGTGTGTGTGTGTGTGTGTGTGTGTGTGTGTGTGTGTGTGTGTGTGTGTGTGTGTGTGTGTCGGTCCCTGCCCTGTTCTGCTACAATAACAGCCTCATGCTCCCCCATGCAATCACTCATGATGGACAAGCAGCACAACACTTCAATGGCCCGATGCATTTTGCAGGACAAAACTACTTTTTGGCCATTCATCTGTTGTCTGATTTGCATTTTACAGGTTCGACAAAATAATGGATGTCATAAGGTGAATTCACCAATTTGTAAGTCGCTCTGGATAAGAGCGTCTGCCAAATGACTTAAATGTAAATGTAATAATTTTTGGGGGTGTTATTATAATTAGTGACGATTATGCAGATGATGTTGGGGAGAAATGAATTCTTAACTACATTTTTGAAAATGCAGAACGAAATACAGTCTGGCTTTTAAACAATACAGCGAAAGAAGAGATTGTTCGAATAAATGACTGTAACAACATTATCTCCCATCATGATCTAGACATTTTTCCAGGGTTGTAAATGTGTAATTAGAAGCGTTGATGGTCTATTAAGATAAAGTCTTCCCGAACGCATCCCTAATTACCCTGAAGGGGGGTTCATTCCGTTGGTAATCCGAAGCGTTTTGGCACGCAACGGTACATTTATAAAAGTTCATCGGTGCCTCAAAGCGGAAAACTCTTTCACCAACACCATTCATCACCACTGACTGACCCAAGTTTCTCTGCCACAGTCACACAACACCAAACGTATAGGCTATGCCTATTTTCTGGTTGATTTACAAGCCTAACCTTGGACACTACAACATTTAGGCTTCAAGGGTGAATGTAAAATAGGCTACACATATTAGGTAGACGAATACCAAATCGAGCTTTCAGCAAGACCGAAGTCAAGTCACAGAACGGAGTTCTCCCTACCTTTGACTTTCGTTAAGGTGAGCACCGGGCTGTTGCAAGCGGACAGCGGGGCAACCCTGGCCGAATGCTTCTTCATAGTGATGAGCTCGGAAAGGCTGAGCTCTCCCCTCTTCGGCTACATCCCTGAATCTGGTGGGGTACCGACTATGGGACTTTTGATGCTTCTTGTCTTTACTCTTCTCTAAACCTCAGCAGTTTTCCGCTACCTCTCTCGTCCTCTCTCGGCTCCGCAGTCTTTCGCTACCTCTCGTGCATCCACCTTCGGCCCCTCCGTTCCTCAACTCTCCCTCAGTCGTTTATTTCTTCTTCTGATTCGATTCCCCTCCCTCATTCCCCCCCTCCCTTCCCCGGTTCTGCAGTATCCCGCCAGCGCGTGAGGCTGGGCTGTCTCTCTCTCTCTCTTCACATGTTAAACAGTAGAGGCAATTGCTGCAATTTGCTACGTCACGCGTACCGTAGGCATCCACCATCTCCCTCACTTGTATTATCTCTCCCCCCCGGGCCCCTCTGTACGTCCCGAGCCAGACGTGCCGTGCCCGCTGCCAACCCACCAGACCCCCCGAAGCGCGGTTCCCGGGGGCAGGTGGTTGGTGACTCAGAACCGGTTGCAGCTTGGAGATGTGAGGAAGGATCGATCACGGCGGGCAGCGGTGTAACTGCTGTACATTGGAGTGGCAGGGATAGTGTGAGTGATCTGATGAGACTGGGGCTGATGTAGAGGGAAAATATACTGTAGCCTACCCGTCCTATTCAAGGGTTATATGAAGACACAAGGCTTGCACGGGGAGGCAGCTTTCCTTCTCAATAGAAAGTCTTGGAAAAATACAATTTTCGCCAAGCTGGTCTCAGAGCATTTCCTATTATTCTGTATGTAAATCTAGGACACTTAATTTAGTATGTTATTTCACGTTTCGTATGGTTTGTATTAATTTGTGAGGTTAGGGGCTAAGGGTTAGTTAAAAGCTAGGTTAGGGTTAGCTACCTGGCTAAGGGTTAGGGGTTAAAGATTAGGGTTTAAGGGTTAGGGTTAGGGGAAGGGTTAGCTAAAAGGTTAAGGTTAGGGTTAGGGGAAGGGTTAGGGTTAAGGTTAAGGGTTAGCTAAAATTAGCTAAAAGGTTAAGGTTAGGGTTAGGGAAGGGTTAGCTAAAAGGGTTAAGGTTAGGGGAAGGGTTAGCTAAAATGGTTAAGGTTAGGGAAGGGTTAGCTAAAAGGGTTAAGGTTAGGGGAAGGGTTAGCTAAAAGGGTTAAGGTTAGGGGAAGGGTTAGCTAAAAGGGTTAAGGTTAGAGGAAGGGTTAGCTAAAAGGGTTAAGGTTAGGGAAGGGTTAGCTAAAAGGGTTAAGGTTAGGGGAAGGGTTAGCTAAAAGGGTTAAGTTTAGGGGAAGGGTTAGCTAAAAGGGTTAAGGTTAGGGGAAGGGTTAGCTAAAAGGGTTAAGTTTAGGGGAATGGTTAGCTAAAAGGGTTAAGGTTAGAGGAAGGGTTAGCTATAAGGGTTAAGTTTAGGGGAAGGGTTTGCTAACATGCAAAGTAGCTCAAAAGTAGTAAGTAGCTGAAAAGTTGCTAAGTAGCTAAAATTGTCTGTGATGAGATTTGAACTTACAACCTTTGGGTTCGTGTTAAACTCCCGACCAACCACCCTACTTTCGTTTTTGCCCTAAGTAACCATCTGTCTTATCTTAATCATGCCAAACATTATACATCATACGAATTTGAGTGTCCCAGATTTACTTTAATATGTTACGTCTAGTCTATGAGACCAGGCTGTTTACGCAGCATATTTTATCCAGTACACCGATTTTACACAGTGTGAGAAAATAAAAGCACATTATACTGATTTATATTATCCCTCTGGAATTGGTTTGTCTTTTGCTCTGGTTGAAAAATACACCTGCCATTCTAACATTGTGTTATTACTAGTAGTGGGATCGATTGAAGTTGACGAAGAAGCATTTAGTTTAGGGTTGCCTAAATAGCATTGCCTAAATAGCAACACCTTATAAATCAAATCAATCAAATTGTACTGCGCCCATTTTAAACATTAGCATCTAAGTTTGAATAGTATCCTTGTTGTTCCTCAACATGTTTGATCAATACCCTGCTGATAACCACTCCACCACCGCCCATTATCTTTCATAATGCTCTTCCTAAACCCCCTGGAGGATACGATGACTGACACACACAACTCACAACAACTGACACACACAACTCACAACAACTGACACACACAACTCACAACAACTGACAGGCATCATTCTCCCCAGGGCAGGTAGAAGTGATGAATGGCAGCTCTGACCAACTGACTGAGGATACTCTCTGTGTGTGTGTGTGTGTGTGGCTATGTGTGTATGGTTGTGTGTGTGTGGCTATGTGTGTATGTTTGTGTGTGTGTGGCTATGTGTGTATGGTTGTGTGTGGCTATGTGTGTATGGTTGTGTGTGTGTGGCTATGTGTGTATGGTTGTGTGTGTGTGGCTATGTGTGTATGGTTGTGTGTGTGTGGCTATGTGTGTGTGTGTGTGGCTATGTGTGTGGTTGTGTGTGTGTGGCTATGTGTGTATGGTTGTGTGTGTGTGGCTATGTGTGTATGGTTGTGTGTGTGTGGCTATGTGTGTATGGTTGTGTGTGTGTGGCTATGTGTGGTTGTGGTTGTGTGTGTGTGTGCTATGTGTGTGTATGGTTGTGTGTGTGTGTGTGGCTATGTGTGTATGGTTGTGTGTGTGTGGCTATGTGTGTATGGTTGTGTGTGTGTGGCTATGTGTGTATGGTTGTGTGTGTGTGGCTATGTGTGTATGGTTGTGTGTGTGTGGCTATGTGTGTATGGTTGTGTGTGTGTGGCTATGTGTGTATGGTTGTGTGTGTGTGTGGCTATGTGTGTATGGTTGTGTGTGTGTGGCTATGTGTGTATGGTTGTGTGTGTGTGGTGGCTATGTGTGTATGGTTGTGTGTGTGTGGCTATGTGTGTATGGTTGTGTGTGTGTGTGTGCTATGTGTGTATGGTTGTGTGTGTGTGTGGCTATGTGTGTATGGTTGTGTGTGTGTGGCTATGTGTGTATGGTTGTGTGTGTGTGTGGCTATGTGTGTATGGTTGTGTGTGTGTGAGTGGCTATGTGTGTATGGTTGTGTGTGTGAGTGGCTATGTGTGTATGGTTGTGTGTGTGTGTGTGTGTGGCTATGTGTGTATGGTTGTGTGTGTGTGTGTGGCTATGTGTGTATGGTTGTGTGTGTGTGTGTGTGTGGCTATGTGTGTATGGTTTTGTGTGTGTGTGTGTGTGGCTATGTGTGTATGGTTGTGTCTGTGTGTGCGTGTGTAAAATCTGTTGGGGGAGTGTGTACATGACTAAAAGAAGCCACTCTGAATAATTCACTGGCTCGACTCTTCCTCTTCACTAGATTCTACAGGCTCATATCCCCTGATCTGATAACTAGGACAAGGTGTTGAACAGGCTAGGATCCCCTGATCTGTTAACTAGGACAAGGTGTTGAACAGGCTAGGATCCCCTGATCTGATAACTAGGACAAGGTGTTGAACAGGCTAGGATCCCCTGATCTGTTAACTAGGACAAGGTGTTGAACAGGCTAGGATCCCCTGATCTGTTAACTAGGACAAGGTGTTGAACAGGCTAGGATCCCCTGATCTGTTAACTAGGACAAGGGGTTGAACAGGCTAGGATCCCCTGATCTGATAACTAGGACAAGGTGTTGAACAGGCTAGGATCCCCTGATCTGATAACTAGGACAAGGGGTTGAACAGGCTAGGATCCCCTGATCTGATAACTAGGACAAGGTGTTGAACAGGCTAGGATCCCCTGATCTGTTAACTAGGACAAGGTGTTGAACAGGCTAGGATCCCCTGATCTGATAACTAGGACAAGGGTTGAACAGGCTAGGATCCCCTGATCTGATAACTAGGACAAGGGGTTGTGTCCCAAATGGCACCCTATATATTGAAGCTCGATCCATAGATTTGTTTAATTCATCCCTTCTTCCCCTGTGGGCCCTGGTCGAAAGTAGTGCTCTATATAGGGAACATAATGCCATTTGGGACAGAGATACACAGAACTCTACAAAAACACACCAGACACGCTAACCCTCCTTCCCTTCCAATCCTCTCTCTCCCAACTCACTTACCTTGGAACCCAGAATCAAATATGTCCTAACATTTACTTGAAGAGACTGTCACTAGACACAAAGTGTTCACCAAGTGCTAGGCTCGAGGTTCAAGGAAATGAATGTCTCGCTCTACTAACTACGGTAACTACTGTTCACTGTTGCCTTTCTTACACACCATTTCACCATTTCACCATTTCCTACACCACCGGAAAAGAGTCCTTAGTGCATGAAGAACATGTTCTTTTCCAAACCCAAACCCTCTCCCCCCAGTCCTCTCTCCCCCCAGTCCCCTCTCCCCCCAGTCCTCTCTTCCCCCAGTCCTCTCTTCCCCCAGTCCTCTCTTCCCCCAGTCCCCTCTTCCCCCCAGTCCCCTGTTCCCCCAGTCCTCTCCTCCCCCAGTCCCCTGTTCCCCCAGTCCTCTCTTCCCCCAGTCCTCTCCTTCCCCAGTCCTCTCTTCCCCAGTCAGTCCTCTCTTCCACAGTCCCTCTTCCCCCAGTCCCCTCTTCCCCAGTCCTCTCTTCCCCCAGTCTTCTCCTCCCCCAGTCCTCTCCTCCCCCCAGTCCTCTCCTCCCCCAGCCCTCTCTTCCCCCAGTCCTCTCTTCCCCCCAGTCCTCTCCTCCCCCAGTCCCCTGTTCCCCCAGTCCTCTCTTCCCCCAGTCCTCTCCTCCCCCAGTCCTCTCCTCCCCCAGTCCTCTCTTCCCTCAGTCCTCTCTTCCCCCAGTCCTCTCTTCCCCCAGTCCTCTCTTCCCCCAGTCCTCTCTTCCCCAGTCCTCTCCTCCCCCAGTCCTCTCTTCCCCCAGTCCTCTCTTCCCCCAGTCCTCTCCTCCCCCAGTCCCCTCTTCCCCCAGTCTTCTCCTCCCCCAGTCCTCTCCTCCCCCAGTCCTCTCTTCCCCCAGTCCTCTCCTCCCCCAGTCCTCTCTCTTCCCCCAGTCCTCTCTTCCCCCAGTCCTCTCCTCCCCCAGTCCTCTCCTCCCCCAGTCCTCTCCTCCCCCAGTCCTCTCCTCCCCCAGTCCTCTCCTCCCCCAGTCCTCTCTTCCCCCAGTCCTCTCTTTACCAGTTGTTCCCACTAATATAATTGATTGGACAGTTTCTACCATTTTCCACTGCTCCCCGTGCGTCAGTGTCAGGGTCTGTGTTTGGGTTAGAGGGAAGAGACAGAAACAGAGGATGAGAGCTGATGGATCAGGAGATAGAGAGAGGGAAAGGGGGAGGTGAGAGGGAAAGAGAGGGAGGGAGAGAGAAAAATAGGGAGTAGGATGAGGAGACAGAGAGGGAGAGAGGAGAGACACGTGAGAGGAAAAGAGAGAGTGGGAGATGGATGAGGAGAGAGAGAGGGAGTGGGGGGAGAAATGTGAGAGAGAGGAAGAGAGAGAGAAAAAGAGGGAGGGGAAGAAAGAAAGAGAGAGAAAGAGGGAAGAGAAAACGGGAGAGAAAGAAAGAGGTGATTACTATAGAAAAGAGTGAGAGAGGTGATGGAAGAGAGAGAGGGAAGAGAGGGAGAGAGATCTGCACAGGATGTTTGATGGATAATGTAAACACACTATAAACACCGTCAGGAACCAATAAGAGAGAGTCACTCACGTCATCATCCTGCAGGCTACAGGTTTGGCATGTCGGGATGTTATTGTGTATGTGTGTGTGTGCTTGCGTGCATGTGTGTCTGCGTTCATGCTCATGCCTGCATGTGTGTCTGCGTTCAGTGTCTGCGTTCATGCTCATGCCTGCATGTGTGTCTGCGTTCATGCTCATGCCTGCATGTGTGTCTGTGTTCATGCTCATGCCTGCATGTGTGTCTGCGTTCAGTGTCTGCGTTCATGCTCATGCCTGCATGTGTGCTCATGCCTGCATGCGTTCATGCTCATGCCTGCATGTGTGTCTGCGTTCATGCTCATGCCTGCATGTGTGTCTGCGTTCATGCTCATGCCTGCATGTGTGTCTGCGTTCATGCTCATGCCTGCATGTGTGTCTGCGTTCATGCTCATGCCTGCATGTGTGTCTCATGCTCATGCCTGCATGTGTGTGTCTGCGTTCTGCGTTCATGCTCATGCCTGCATGTGTGTCTGTGTTCATGCTCATGCCTGCATGTGTCTGTGTTCATGCTCATGCCTGCATGTGTGTCTGTGTTCATGCTCATGCCTGCATGTGTGTCTGTGTTCATGCTCATGCCTGCATGTGTGTCTGCGTTCATGCTCATGCCTGCATGTGTGTCTGTGTCATGCTCATGCCTGCATGTGTGTCTGTGTTCATGCTCATGCCTGCATGTGTGTCTGCGTTCATGCTCATGCCTGCATGTGTGTCTGTGTTCATGCTCATGCCTGCATGTGTGTCTGCGTTGCTCATGCTCATGCCTGCATGTGTGTCTGCGTTCATGCTCATGCCTGCATGTGTGTCTGCGTTCATGCTCATGCCTGCATGTGTGTCTGCGTTCATGCTCATGCCTGCATGTGTGTCTGCGTTCATGCTCATGCCTGCATGTGTGTCTGCGTTCATGCTCATGCCTGCATGTGTGTCTGCGTTCATGCTCATGCCTGCATGTGTGTCTGCGTTCATGCTCATGCCTGCATGTGTGTCTGCGTTCATGCTCATGCCTGCATGTGTGTCTGCGTTCTCATGCCTCATGCCTGCTCATGCATGTGTGTCTGCGTTCATGCTCATGCCTGCATGTGTGTCTGCATGTCATGCATGCTCATGCCTGCATGTGTGTCTGCATGTTCATGCTCATGCCTGCATGTGTGTCTGCGTTCATGCTCATGCCTGCATGTGTGTCTGTGTTCATGCTCATGCCTGCATGTGTGTCTGCGTTCATGCTCATGCCTGCATGTGTGTCTGTGTTCATGCTCATGCCTGCATGTGTGTCTGCGTTCATGCTCATGCCTGCATGTGTGTCTGCGTTCATGCTCATGCCTGCATGTGTGTCTGCGTTCATGCTCATGCCTGCATGTGTGTCTGCGTTCATGCTCATGCCTGCATGTGTGTCTGCGTTCATGCTCATGCCTGCATGTGTGTCTGTTCATGCTCATGCCTGCATGTGTGTCTGTGTTCATGCTCATGCCTGCATGTGTGTCTGCGTTCATGCTCATGCCTGCATGTGTGTCTGTGTTCATGCTCATGCCTGCATGTGTGTCTGTGTTCATGCTCATGCCTGCATGTGTGTCTGTGTTCATGCTCATGTGTCTGCGTTCATGCTCATGCCTGCATGTGTGTCTGCGTTCATGCTCATGCCTGCATGTGTGTCTGCGTTCATGCTCATGCCTGCATGTGTGTCTGTGTTCATGCTCATGCCTGCATGTGTGTCTGCGTTCATGCTCATGCCTGCATGTGTGTCTGCGTTCATGCTCATGCCTGCATGTGTGTCTGTGTTCATGCTCATGCCTGCATGTGTGTCTGTGTTCATGCTCATGCCTGCATGTGTGTCTGTGTTCATGCTCATGCCTGCATGTGTGTCTGTGTTCATGCTCATGCCTGCATGTGTGTCTGCGTTCATGCTCATGCCTGCATGTGTGTCTGTGTTCATGCTCATGCCTGCATGTGTGTCTGTGTTCATGCTCATGCCTGCATGTGTGTCTGTGTTCATGCTCATGCCTGCATGTGTGTCTGTGTTCATGCTCATGCCTGCATGTGTGTCTGCGTTCATGCTCATGCCTGCATGTGTGTCTGTGTTCATGCTCATGCCTGCATGTGTGTCTGTGTTCATGCTCATGCCTGCATGTGTGTCATGTTCATGCTCATGCCTGCATGTGTGTCTGTTCATGCTCATGCCTGCATGTGTGTCTGCGTTCATGCTCATGCCTGCATGTGTGTCTGTGTTCATGCTCATGCCTGCATGTGTGTCTGCGTTCATGCTCATGCCTGCATGTGTGTCTGTGTTCATGCTCATGCCTGCATGTGTGTCTGTGTTCATGCTCATGCCTGCATGTGTGTCTGTGTTCATGCTCATGCCTGCATGTGTGTCTGTGTTCATGCTCATGCCTGCATGTGTGTCTGTGTTCATGCTCATGCCTGCATGTGTGTCTGTGTTCATGCTCATGCCTGCATGTGTGTCTGTGTTCATGCTCATGCCTGCATGTGTGTGGAAAAGCTGATCCTGTACTGTGTTTTTCACAGAAAAACCCCATTAGAAAACAGCCAAGAGCTTTTATATAGAACAGTGTTTATCTGGTCGAGCTAGACCCTGTTTACACCCAGACACCATTACAGTAGCAGGGTAATGGGCTGTACAACAGATTACAGACTCCTGCTATAGACTAGCATTCTCCACAGCATTTAGACTCATATACAATACATCATTGACTTGTAAAACAGTGTGTAACTGTTTCACATGCAATAGCTCAGATCGTGTAAAGATCAATATAAAAGCTGGGCTGTGTCTCAAATGCCACCCTATTCCCTATAAATTGCACTACTTTTGACCAGGCCCCATTGCGCTCTGCTCAAAAGTAGTGTACTAGCTAGGGAATGGGGTCCCTTTGGGATGCAGCCCTGTCGAGCATCATGTCTTGTTAATTTCATTAAAAGGGACTAGTGATTGCTGTAATTGGTTTTCTCCATGCAGCTTCACTCCCAGGGGTGTTTTGTGAGGTCATTAATACAATCAGAAACCAGCTCTCTCTCCGACGGGACAGACAGACTGACAGACAAACAGACAGACAGACAGACAGACAGACAGACAGACAGACTGACAGACAAACAGGCTGACAGACAGACAGACAGACAGACAGATTGACAGAAAGACAGACAGACTGTTGCCTACCAAGAATACATTTAACTTCCCCTCTGCTCTCATTTCTATGAGCTATAATGTCTTACCCCTACCTACATGTACAAATGAGCTCAACTAACCTGTACCCCCGCACATTGACTCAGTACCACCCTGTATATACCCTCATTATTGTTATGTTAGTGTTACTTTGTATTATTTTTTACTTTAGTTAATTTAGTAAATATTTTCTTAACTCTATTTCTTGAACAACATTGTTGGTTAAGGGCTTGTAAGTAAGCATTTCACGGTAAGGTTGTATTCTGCCTATGTGAAAAATAACATTGAAATTATTTGATGATGAAGTATGTGTGTGTGTGTGTGTGTGTCTTTGTATGTGAGTGCGTGTGTGTGTGCATAAGTGTATTTGTGTGTATTGCCTCCATGTGTTGTGTGTTGCCTCCGTAAATAACATCTCACTCTCCCTCTGATCTCAGTCCTATTCCTGTGAGCCCTGGTTGGGCTGGAGAAGTTGACGTTAATCAGAAAGGAGGACACTGTCAGGAGTTATAGAAGTTCTCTCTCTCTCTCTCTCTCTGTGTAGATATAAACAGGTGTTATTAAGTGCAGTGCTGCTCTTGAGTCCCAGGTCTCTAATGAGCTCTCTGGATGCTTCACAAAATGTTGAGAGGATAATACATGAACATAAACCGAACACAAACACCTCTCCCAGGCCAACACCTCTCCCCATTGGCTATGTCCCTGCCGCCTGACCAAGACCCGGACCCACAGGGGGCTGGCGCCCAGATGAGGGGAGTCAGAAGGGAATGTTCTCTGGATGGAACTAATAGGTTTAAAATCCTCCCATGGTGATAGTGTGAAATAGGCAGGAATGAAAGGCTATCATCTCTCTACTTCCATGTCTAGGACAGCGATGTGATTCAACTGTATGGGCAAATATATGTGCATTTAAAGGGGCAATCGGCCGTTCAAACCACAATAGCAGTCACCTGCCACTGTTGAACAGCAGAGGGATCTGGCTGGATAAATGTAACCACTCGAATTCCTAGACAGAGCTATGGATGCAAGGACTGACCTTCCATGATACCAACATTATCCTTTTTAAGGCTTTTTGAGGCTCTACAGTGTTTGTTTAAAATTGCATTGTTTACAAACAATAGAGTAAAACAAGCTGATATTTTGGGTTCTGATGAGGAATGAAACGACAAGCTCATTAGGATGCAGTTCTGTTCTTTGACAATCAAAGGGTATATATCAGACACGTTCAAAGGAAAACAAATAGATGGACTGTACCAATCTCAGATTGCCCCTTGCCTAGCCATGCCGAGCTAACGTGTAGTTAATTGTTATTGAAACATTGTAACGGCTTTCTTTATGTGAAGGAGAGTCGGACCAAAATGCGGCGTGGCTATTGAGATTCATGTTTAATGAAACAAAGGAAACACGAATCAATACAAAAACAACAAACGTAACGTGAAAACCGAAACAGCCTAAACTGGTGCAAACTAACACAAGAACAGGAGCAAGGACAATCACCCACCAAAACCCAACACCAAACAGGCTACCTAAATATGGTTCCCAATCAGAGACAATGACTAACACCTGCCTCTGATTGAGAACCATATCAGGCCAAACATAGAACTAGACAAACTAGACATGTAACATAGAATGCCCACTCATATCACACCCTGACCAAACAAAACATAGAAACATACAAAGCAAACTATGGTCAGGGTGTGACAAACATATTATACTATAGCATTTATGCCTCATTTTTTGATAGCAACTACAGGTGCTGATACGATCTGTATTTATCAGGGAGAATGTAGTAATGTTGTCCGGTAGAGTTACAGTAGATGAGGTAGCTCTGACCTGGAAAAACGGTTCACTTCCCATAGTCTGCCTTGTGAGGCTAATAACCATGGATGAAAAGTAAAAGAGCTTCTTATATTTTTATCCTCTCGCCGTCTCGGAATAGTGCTTGAAAAGGATGCTGGGGCAAGGAGGAGGAAAAACAACAGGGGAGTGTGGGGAGGGGGTGGGGAGGGGGGAGTGGGGAGGGGGTGGGGGAGTGGGGAGGGGGGGGGGGAGGGGGAGTGGGGAGGGGGGGGGGGGAGGGGGGTGGGGGAGTGGGGAGGGGGGTGGGGAGGGGGGTGGGGAGGGGGAGTGGGGAGGGGGGGGGGGAGGGGGGTGGGGAGGGGGGGGGGAGGGGGGTGGGGGGGGAGTGGGGAGGGGGGAGGGGAGGGGGGTGGGGAGGGGGTGGGGGAGTGGGGAGGGGGGGTGGGGAGGGGGAGTGGGGAGGGGGGGGGGGGAGGGGGGTGGGGGAGTGGGGAGGGGGGGGGGAGGGGGGTGGGGAGGGGGAGTGGGGAGGGGGGTGGGGAGGGGGAGTGGGGAGGGGGTGGGGAGGGGGGCGGGGGGGGGGAGTGGGGAGGGGGAGTGGGGAGGGGGGGGGAGGGGGAGGGGGAGGGGGAGTGGGGAGGGGGTGGGGAGGGGGAGTGGGGAGGGGGGTGGGGAGGGGGGTGGGGAGGGGGAGTGGGGAGGGGGGTGGGGAGGGGGGGGGGAGGGGGAGTGGGGAGGGGGGTGGGGAGGGGGAGGGGGGGGGAGGGGGGTGGGGAGGGGGGTGGGGAGGGGGAGTGGGGAGGGGGTGGGGAGGGGGGAGTGGGGAGGGGGGGGGAGGGGGTGGGGAGGGGGAGTGGGGAGGGGGGTGGGGAGGGGGTGGGGAGGGGGAGTGGGGAGGGGGGGTGGGGAGTGAGTGTTGAGGGGTGTGTGTGTGTGTGTGTGTGTGTGTGTGTGTGTGTGTGTGTGTGTGTGTGTGTGTGTGTGTGTGTGTGTGTGTGTGTGTAGTCACCTGGATGCTTGTGTGTGGATGGGTTTGATCTTCCTCCATATTCTGCCGTTTCCAGTTACGACAGTAATTTACAACATTAACAATGTCTATTCTGCATTTCTGATTAATTTGATGTTATATTAATGGACAAAAATGTATTTTTCTTTCAAAAACTAAGACATTTCTAAGTGACCCAAAACTTTTGAATGGTAGTGTACATACAGACACACACACATACTCAGAGGGGGCAAACATAAGCATATGAGCGAGAGCCCAGAGTGAGGCCTAACAGCACAACACCAGCTCTGCAAGTCATGGGTCAAAGACCTCATCACATCACAGAACTCATTACTTCCTCCTACGTCCTCAGTGTCAACTCCCTCCGACAAACTCTCTCAGACAAACTGCCTCAGACAAACTCCCTCCGACAAACTGCCTCCGACAAACTCCCTCCGACAAACTCTCTCAGACAAACTGCCTCAGACAAACTCCCTCCGACAAACTCTCTCAGACAAACTGCCTCAGACAAACTGCCTCAGACAAACTGCCTCAGACAAACTGCCTCAGACAAACTGCCTCAGACAAACTGTCTCAGACAAACTGCCTCAGACAAACTGCCTCAGACAAACTGTCTCAGACAAACTGCCTCAGACAAACTCTCTCAGACAAACTGCCTCAGACAAACTGTCTCAGACAAACTCTCTCAGACA
>NC_088235.1:14515570-14530570 GCF_036934945.1 Oncorhynchus masou masou
CCCGAGCCCGTATTCATGAAGCGTCTCAGAGCAGCAGTCTACCCTTTTAGATAATAATAAGTTAGATAATATCGACAGGGGGGACCTGATCCTAGATCGGCACTCCTACTCTGAGATGGTTAAAGAATACAGGCCATGGCGCTGTATATCATATCACCTCTACCTTGTCACATAACTAACACAGAATTCACCATAACTATATTAGCTCACACTCAGTGAGGTAACGTTACACTGTGAAACAATATTGAATGTCTGTCCATGCATTTGATCCTTCAGTCATTTGTGTTGTTGGTGCTAGGAGCTATCAAAGGTGCTGAAATCTGTTTGGCTCTCCAATAACTTTCCTTACACATGTCTCAGTGAGCTAACATTAATGCGTAACATTCTCCATTTCTCTTTCTCTCTCTCTCTATTTCTCCTTCTTTCTCTTTTCGTATTTCTCTTTCTCTATAGTTTCATTCAAATTCACAGTTGCACTTCAGACTTCTCTGATCTTAGTGATATTTTCAACATATTTTATGCAAATGGTCCAATTGCTGTCCTAAATAGCAGCAATTATGTTCCAGCTTGGCAGGGTGCCGTGATCTCACTGTGATGTGGAAGCCTCGCTAGTTACCAGAATATGTCCAAGACAAAAGCACACAGAAGCTGCTCATCATAATGAGAAGTGTTCTGGTTAGTGATTATCTTTAAATGAATGTGAGCCATATGTAATGTAGATGCATTAGTATGAAATCACTGAGGTGCTCTGTACTGGAGTAAAACACTGCAGTAGTTCTGTACTGGAGTACCACACTGCAGTAGTTCTGCAGTAGTTATATATATATTATTATTTAGTTCTGTACTGGAGTAAAACACTGCAGTAGTTCTGTACTGGAGTACTACACTGCAGTAGTTCTGTACTGGAGTACTACACTGCAGTAGTTCTGTACTGGAGTACTACACTGCAGTAGTTCTGTACTGGAGTACTACACTGCAGTAGTTATGTACTGGAGTAAAACACTACAGTAGTTCTGTACTGGAGTACTACACTGCAGTAGTTCTGTACTGGAGTAAAACACTACAGCAGCTCTATACTGGAGTAAAACACTACAGCAGCTCTATACTGGTGTAAAACACTATAGCGGCTCTATACTGGAGTAAAACACTACAGTAGCTCTATACTGGAGTAAAACACTACAGCAGCTCTATACTGGAGTAAAACACTACAGTAGCTCTATACTGGAGTAAAACACTACAGTAGCTCTATACTGGTGTAAAACACTACAGCAGCTCTATACTGGAGTAAAACACTACAGCAGCTCTATACTGGAGTAAAACACTACAGCAGCTCTATACTGGAGTAAAACACTACAGCAGCTCTATACTGGTGTAAAACACTACAGTAGCTCCATACTGGTGTAAAACACTACAGTAGCTCTATACTGGAGTAAAACACTACAGCAGCTCTATACTGGTGTAAAACACTACAGCAGCTCTATACTGGAGTAAAACACTACAGCAGCTCTATACTGGAGTAAAACACTACAGCAGCTCTATACTGGAGTAAAACACTACAGCAGCTCTATACTGGTGTAAAACACTACAGTAGCTCCATACTGGTGTAAAAAAACACTACAGCAGCTCTATACTGGAGTAAAACACTACAGCAGCTCTATACTGGTGTAAAACACTACAGCAGCTCTATACTGGAGTAAAACACTACAGCAGCTCTATACTGGAGTAAAACACTACAGCAGCTCTATACTGGAGTAAAACACTACAGCAGCTCTATACTGGAGTAAAACACTACAGCAGCTCTATCTGGAGTAAAACACTACAGCAGCTCTATACTGGAGTAAAACACTACAGCAGCTCTATACTGGAGTAAAACACTACAGTAGCTCTATACTGGTGTAAAACACTACAGTAGCTCTATACTGGAGTAAAACACTACAGCAGCTCTATACTGGAGTAAAACACTACAGCAGCTCTATACTGGAGTAAAACACTACAGCAGCTCTATACTGGAGTAAAACACTACAGCAGCTCTATACTGGAGTAAAACACTACAGCAGCTCTATACTGGAGTAAAACACTACAGCAGCTCTATACTGGAGTAAAACACTACAGCAGCTCTATACTGGAGTAAAACACTACAGTAGCTCTATACTGGAGTAAAACACTACAGCAGCTCTATACTGGAGTAAAACACTACAGCAGCTCTATACTGGAGTAAAACACTACAGCAGCTCTATACTGGAGTAAAACACTACAGCAGCGCTATACTGGAGTAAAACACTACAGCAGCTCTATACTGGTGTAAAACACTACAGTAGTTCTATACTGGAGTAAAACACTACAGTGGCTCTATACTGGAGTAAAACACTACAGCAGCTCTATACTGGAGTAAAACACTACAGCAGCTCTATACTGGAGTAAAACACTACAGCAGCTCTATACTGGAGTAAAACACTACAGCAGTTCTATACTGGAGTAAAACACTACAGCAGCTCTATACTGGAGTAAAACACTACAGCAGCTCTATACTGGAGTAAAACACTACAGCAGCTCTATACTGGAGTAAAACACTACAGTAGTTCTATACTGGAGTAAAACACTACAACAGCTCTATACTGGAGTAAAACACTACAGCAGCTCTATACTGGAGTAAAACACTACAGTAGTTCTATACTGGATTAAAACACTACAGCAGCCTACATGTAGATATCACATACATTCATTTAAACCATTTAACCTCAGTTGGGATTCACTGGGTTCAAACCTGGGTCTTCTTCATGCTACTAGATAATGTTAACCCACTAAGCTAAAGCCTAGGCATCAGCCCAGGGAGCTAACGTAAGCCTTCAGGCCTCAGCCAATTCTCTCATCTTCATTCTATCTGCTTGTCTTCACACCATTGTTTCTGGTACATCCCCTACAGTAGGTTGTGAAATACTTATGAGATACTTTATGTTAAAGGACCTACTAAATATTGTATGCTGTCTCTTTTAACATCATCATCATTAATGAATCATTATTCTATGCAGAATTACATTGCAGTATAAAATATGCATTCTCACAGGTAGGCTTAGTAAGTCAGTTTTATTATGAGTGAGCTCTTCATCATTTTATGTGAGCTCCAGACTTTGATTTGGGCATGAATTGCGAAAATGCTAATTTAGGTACCATTGACTTCCTTTGGATTTGTGCCACAAATGCTAAAAAGTTATCATTTGAAACAGTGGCTCGGTAAACAAAACCAGAGCATGGATTGCTGTCATATCTCGTCCATAGACAGCTGACCGGGTCAGGGAACCAGTATGTCATCTAGTCATTTGTATGAACTATCCCTTTAACATGTAGGTTAAGTGTCTGACACATTAAAGGTAGCTGGTCCTCGTCATTAGCTGAAGACAATGTGATGTTGTGGGAAATGGGAGGAGAGTTATGGGTAAACACTGGCGTTAAAACCAGTGGTGGCTGGTGGGAGGAGCTATAGGAGTACGGGGTCAATGTAAAGGCTGGTGTGGAGTCAACGGAACGGAGTCATGAGGTTTCCATATGTTAGATACCGTTCTGTTCATGCCATTCCAGCCTTTACAATGATCCTGTCCTCCTATTGCTCCTCCCACCAGCCACCACTGATTAACACCTTGTGTGAAGGTTTCTCTGTGGTAATGTAATGATGCTAGTAAACTGATAGACACGTCTGTCATGCCTCATTTGCTCCAGGGGGCCATACTACTATGACTGACCCTGTACAACAACACATTTCACTACACCTATCATACTACTATGACTGACCCTGTAAAACAACACATTTCACTGCACCTATCATACTACTATGACTGACCCTGTAAAACAACACCTATCATACTACTATGAATGACCCTGTAAAACAACACCTATCATACTACT
This sequence comes from Oncorhynchus masou masou, assembly GCF_036934945.1. Taxonomy (NCBI): domain Eukaryota; kingdom Metazoa; phylum Chordata; class Actinopteri; order Salmoniformes; family Salmonidae; genus Oncorhynchus; species Oncorhynchus masou. The sequence continues at coordinate 14,519,471 of NC_088235.1, forward strand.
ATGACTGACCCTGTAAAACAACACATTTCACTGCAACTATCATACTACTATGACTGACCCTGTAAAACAACACCTATCATACTACTATGACTGACCCTGTAAAACAACACATTTCACTGCACATATCTGTTGTATGTGACAGTAAAACAACACATTTCACTGCACCTATCATACTACTATGACTGACCCTGTAAAACAACACCTATCATACTACTATGACTGACCCTATAAAACAACACCTATCATACTACTATGACTGACCCTGTAAAACAACACATTTCACTGCAGCTATCTGGTGTATGTGACAATAAAGCATGTTTTCCCCCTGCTATACACTCTAGATAATGTTTTACATGCTGATGTCAGGAGGTTAAGTTCTGAGATGGAACAGTCTAGTTTGTTATAGAGTCCTCTTGTTGACATAATCACTACCAAGAACTGGAGCTAACTCTGAGGATGACATCATCAATCTGCACTAGTTTACAGAAAACCTCTACTGAAATAATATATGATGAGTAGCCACTCTGAATTTATCTCAGACAAGCATAAAATTCTGTAAAACGACGTTGGAGGCGGCTTATGGTAGAGAAATTAACATTATCCATTTTCAGGCAACAGCTCTGGTGGAGATTCCTGCAGTCAGCATGCCAATTGCACGCTCCCTCAAAACTTGAGACATCTGTGGAATTGTGTTGTGTGAGAAAACTTAACATTTTAGAGTTGCCTTTTATTGTCCCCAGCACAAGGTGCACCTGTGTAATGATCATGCTGTTTAATTCTTGATATCTCACACCTGTTAGGTGGATGGATTATTTTGGAAAGGAGAAATGCTCACTAACAGGGATATAACAGTGAGGGAGAGAGGGAGACAACTAGTGGGGAGAGAGGGAGAGTCATTGGGGACAGAGGGAGACAGTCAGTGGGGGAGAGAGGGAGACAGTCAGTGAGGGAGAAAGGGAGACAACTAGTGGGGACATTGGGGAGAGAGGGAGACAGGCGGTCAGTCAGTAGGGAGAGAGGGAGACAGTCAGTGAGGGAGAGAGGGAGACAGTCAGTGGGGGAGAGAGGGAGACAGTCAGTGGGGGAGAGAGGGAGACAGTCAGTGGGGGAGAGAGGGAGACAGTCAGTGGGGGAGAGAGGGAGACAGTCAGTGGGGGAGAGAGGGAGACAGTCAGTGGGGGAGAGAGGGAGACAGTCAGTGGGGGAGAGAGGGAGACAGTCAGTGGGGGAGAGAGGGAGACAGTCAGTGGGGAGAGAGGGAGACAGTCAGTGAGGGAGAGAGGGAGACAGTCAGTGGGGAGAGAGGGAGACAGTCAGTGGGGAGAGAGGGAGAGTCAGTGGGGAGAGAGGGAGACAGTCAGTGGGGGAGAGAGGGAGACAGTCAGTGGGGGAGAGAGGGAGACAGTCAGTGGGGGAGAGAGGGAGACAGTCAGTGGGGAGAGAGGGAGACAGTCAGTGAGGGAGAGAGGGAGACAGTCAGTGGGGGAGAGGGGAGAGAGGGGAGAGGGGAGACAGGCGGTGGGGGAGACAGTCAGTGGGGAGAGAGGGAGACAGTCAGTGAGGGAGAGAGGGAGACAGTCAGTGGGGAGAGAGGGAGAGACAGTCAGTGGGGAGAGAGGGAGACAGTCAGTGGGGAGAGTGGGGAGTCAGGAGACAGTCAGGGGGGAGAGAGGGAGACAGTCAGTGGGGGAGAGAGGGAGACAGTCAGTGGGGGAGAGAGGGAGACCCCTATATTCAGTGAAACAGAGATTTCTGACCGTCAGTGTGGGAGATAATTGGGAGACAGTCAGGGGGAGAAGGGAGACAGTCAGTGCTGGTAGAGCAGTGAGACAGTCAGTGCAGGGGTCAGTGGCCCCAGTCAGTGGGGGAGAGAGGAGACAGTCAGTGAGGGAGGAACACCTGCCCTGAGACAGTCAGTGGGGGAACAGGGAGACAGTCAGTGGGGGAGAACAGGGAGACAGTCAGTGGGGGAGAGACTGGAACAGTCAGTGGGGGAGAGCTCTGGAGACAGTCAGTGGGGGTCCTGAGAACACCTGCTCTGAGACAGTCAGTGGCTGGGAGAACATCTGCTCTGAGACAGTCAGTGGGGGAGAGACCTGCTCTGAGACAGTCAGTGGGGTCCTGAGAACACCTGGGAGACAGTCAGTGGGGGGAGAGGAGACAGTCAGTGGGGGAGAGATAGACAGTCAGTGAGGGACTGGAACATCTGGAGACAGTCAGTGGGGGAGAGAGGAGACAGTCAGTGAGGGAGAACTGGCACCCAGGGAGACAGTCAGTGGGGGAGTCCTGACTGGAGACAGTCAGTGGGGAACAGGGAGACAGTCAGTGGGGGAGAGAACACCTTCCTGAAACACATATATTCATTTAAAACACTGCTAAATTTCTGCCGCCACTCAAAAATGTGATGAAATAATTGTCATGGTAAAGCGTTTTCAGGGGAAACAGAGATTCCTCAGCATGCTGGTAGCTGCAGTGACACAGCTCTACCTGCAGGGGTCACTCTGGCCCCATCTGGTGTTGCTGACACCTGCTCTGAAACACCTACTGACTGGTCCTGACTGGAACACCTGCTCTGAAACACCTACTGACTGGTCCTGACTGGAACACCTGCTCTGAAACACCTGCTGACTGGTTCCTGACTGGAACACCTGCTCTGAAACACATACTGACTGGTCCTGACTGGTCCTGACTGGAACACATACTGACTGGTCCCGACTGGAACGCCTGCTCTGAAACACATACTGACTGGAACACCTGCTCTGAAACACATACTGACTGGCCCTGACTGGAACACCTGCTCTGAAACACATACTGACTGGCCCTGGCTGGTCCTGACTGGAACACATACTGACTGGTCCTGACTGGAACACCTGCTCTGAAACACATACTGACTGGTCCTGACTGGAACACCTGCTCTGAAACACATACTGACTGGCCCTGGCTGGTCCTGACTGGAACACCTGCTCTGAAACACATACTGACTGGCCCTGGCTGGTCCTGACTGGAACACCTGCTCTGAAACACATACTGACTGGCCCTGGCTGGTCCTGACTGGAACACCTACTGATGACTGGTCCTGACTGGAACATCTGCTCTGGTGCTGGATGTTGCAGGGCAGAAACAGATTGGGAGAAAGACTGATCAACAGAAATGATGCTGCCAGAGAAGCAGGGTAGATGTAGAGCGACTGTGGCTGTTTGAGACAAGTGAACATGCATGCAAAACACACTGTGGCCAAACCATAGCCTCCGACCAGAGGTAGGAGTACGGACAACAAACACCAAGGACTGGTGATCCAGAATAAGACTGTAGAGTGAAACTGTATCTGTACAGAAGAAAGAGAGCTAAAAGGAGAGGAGAATGAAACAAACACACTCTCCCTCTCCTCCTTTCCCTCTCTCCCCATCTACTCTCCCTCTCCTCCTTTCTCTCTCTCCCCATCTACTCTCTCTCTCCCCCATCTACTCTCTCTCTCCCCATCTACTCTCCCTCTCCTCCTTTCCCTCTCTCCCCATCTACTCTCTCTCTCCCCATCTACTCTCTCTCTCCCCATCTACTCTCCCTCTCCTCCTTTCCCTCTCTCCCCATCTACTCTCCCTCTCCTCCTTTCCCTCTCTCCCCATCTACTCTCTCTCTCTCTCTCTATCTACTCTCTCTCTCCTCCTTTCCCTTTCTCCCCATCTACTCTCTTTCTCTATCTACTCTCTCTCTACTCCCCATTTCTCTCTCTCCCCATCTACTCTCTCTCTCCCCATCTACTCTCTCTCTCCATCTACTCTCTCTCTCCCCTCCCCATCTACTCTCTTTCTACTCTCTCTCTCCCCATTCCCTCTCTCCCCATCTACATCTCTCTCTCTACCTATCTAAAGTCTCCTCCTTTCCCTCTCTCCCCATTTCTCTCTCTCTCTCTCTCATCTATCTACTCTCTCTCTCCTCCTTTCCCTCTCTCCCCATCTACTCTCTCTCTCTCTCTCTTCTATCTACTCTCTCTCTCCTCCTTTCCCTCTCTCCCCATCTACTCTCTCTCTCTATCTACTCTCCCTCTCCTCCTTTCCCTCTCTCCCCATCTACTCTCTCTCTCTCTCTCTCTCAATTTAATTCAAGGGGCTTTATTGGCATGGGAAACATATGTTTACATTGCCAAAGCAAATTAAATGGATAAACTAAAGAGAAATAAACTATAAAAGTTCCAAAATACATTATAAATGTCATATTATGTCTATATACAGTGTTGTACACAGTGTTGCCTCTATATATCTCTCTTTCTCTCTCTCTTTCTCTATATCTCTTTCTCTCCTCTTTCTCTCTCTCATGATTTGGTTGGGTCTTGCTGCTGTCATGGGGCTCTGTAGGGTGTGTTTGTGAACAGAGCCCCAGGACCAGCTTGCTTAGGGGACTCTTCCTATCTATCTCCTTTTCTCTGTTGATTTCCATTCCGTTGACACCTTGCTCTCCCTGCTGACATGAAACAGCCTGTGACTGGAAGAGAGAGAAAGGGAGAGGGGACAGTGAAGAGGACAGAGACAGGTCCTTTTGGACAGTGAAGAGGACAGTGGAGAAATGACTTCCTGGTGCCCCGTGTCACTTCCCCCCCCCCTCTGGAGTCAGGGCTAATTGTCTCCCTGTCACACTCAGGCACAGCCAGCACTGACAGGGTGACTCATTTTACTGCCATACAGACACAAGCACATAAACACGCACACACACACACACCCACACACACACACACACACACACACACACACACACACACACACACAACCCTCCGTCGGGGATCTAAAACAGACCAAACTGTTACTGCCAGTACAGAGGCAAATTGTACCAGATGAATACATCATGACTTAATACCCAGCAGGCTTTAAAAGGCTCACTTATAATAGGAATAAGTCATATAATATATGCCATTTAGCAGACGATTCATTCATACATTTTAGGTTGGAGCGATGAAGGGGACATGATTAGAATGAGACAGGCAGGAGTGTTACTGGGGTGGGAAAAGGTGTAGACAGGAGGAGAGGAGGAGAGGAGATGAAGAGGCAGCACTGAGGTCCTAACATCGGGCCGCTGCATGGTACACTCAGAACAAATGGGGCTATCTAGAACCTAAATGGGTTATTCGGCTGTCCCCATAGAACCCTTTAAAGACCCCTTTTTGGTTCCATGTAGACACAGTTGTCTCTGGCAGAGGTGGATTGGTGGAGGGGAGAAGAAGGTATTAAAGCTTGATCCTAACATTGAGAGGAAGGTATTAAAGCTTGGTCCTAACATTGAGAGGAGGGTATTAAAGCTTGGTCCTAACATTGAGAGGAAGGTAATTAAAGCTTGGTCCTAACATTGAGAGGAAGGTATTAAAGCTTGGTCCTAACATTGAGAGGAAGGTAATTAAAGCTTGGTCCTAACATTGAGAGGAAGGTAATTAAAGCTTGGTCCTAACATTGAGAGGAAGGTAATTAAAGCTTGGTCCTAACATTGAGAGGAAGGTAATTAAAGCTTGGTCATAACATTGAGAGGAAGGTAATTAAAGCTTGGTCCTAACATTGAGAGGAAGGTATTAAAGCTTGGTCCTAACATTGAGAGGAAGGTATTAAAGCTTGGTCCTAACATTGAGAGGAAGGTATTAAAGCTTGGTCCTAACATTGAGAGGAAGGTATTAAAGCTTGGTCCTAACATTGAGAGGAAGGAATTAAAGCTTGGTCCTAACATTGAGAGGAAGGTATTAAAGCTTGGTCCTAACATTGAGAGGAAGGTATTAAAGCTTGGTCCTAACATTGAGAGGAAGGAATTAAAGCTTGGTCCTAACATTGAGAGGAAGGTAATTAAAGCTTGGTCCTAACATTGAGAGGAAGGAATTAAAGCTTGGTCCTAACATTGAGAGGAAGGTATTAAAGCTTGGTCCTAACATTGAGAGGAAGGTAATTAAAGCTTGGTCCTAACATTGAGAGGAAGGTAATTAAAGCTTGGTCCTAACATTGAGAGGAAGGTAATTAAAGCTTGGTCCTAACATTGAGAGGAAGGTATTAAAGCTTGGTCCTAACATTGAGAGGAAGGTATTAAAGCTTGGTCCTAACATTGAGAGGAAGGTATTAAAGCTTGGTCCGAACATTGAGAGGAAGGTAATTAAAGCTTGGTTCTAACATTGAGATGAAGGTATTAAAGCTTAATCCTAACATTGAGAGGAAGGTAATTAACGCTTGGTCCTAACATTGAGAGGAAGGTAATTAAAGCTTGGTTCTAACATTTCTGCAAGGTAAAATGCTTTGTTGTAAATAATTCACAATTAGTCTGTGAACAAGTTGTAACGAAACACACCTGCATGGTACGCACACACACACACACACACACACACACACACACACACACACACACACACACACACACACACTACATGTACACACACACACACACACACACACACACACACACACACACACACACTACATGTACACACGCACACACACTACACACACACACACATACACACACACACACATGTACACACACAAGCACACACACTACATGTACTCGCACACACACACACTACATGTACACACGCACACACAAACACTACATATACACACACACACACACTACATGTACACACGCACACACACATCTACATGTACACACGCACACACACACTACATGTACACATGCACACACACACACACACACACACACACACACACACTACATGTACACATGCACACACACACAATACACGCACACACACACTACATGTACACACACACAATACACGCACAAACACACTACATGTACACAAACCCACACGCACACACACACACACACACACACACTACATGTACACACGCACATACTACATGTACACACGCACTACATGTACACACGCTCACAGACACTACGCGCAACACATACACGCACACACACTGACCTCACACTACACGGGCAAGGAACCTACTGACATAGCTCACAATCTAAAACGACAAAACACACTGGCCTTAACTTCACACCAGACTGGGACAGAAGTGGTGCAGCTCAGTCTACACATACAACTGTTGAGAGGAGAACACTAGTAATTACAGGGGAATAGCTCCTGAGGATCTGAGGATGAGGTGCCAAAACAAGGAGGGAGGTGAGGACTTCAATCATTTAAAAAATACAAATGATTCCCTCATTATCAGATTGGTATCAGATTGTACGGCAGGGCTATGTCCAAAATGACAGTCTATTCCCTTAATTTTGTCAGTGATCAACACACACACACACACACACACACACACACACACACACACACACACACACACACACACACACACACACACACACACACACACACACACACACACACACACACACACACACACACACACACACACACACACACACACACACACACACACACACACGTCTTCCATCCCTCCACCACATCACAGCAGTAGGTGTTTGGAAAGCCTTCAAAAAGCCAGGAGCAGAACAGCTGTTGGCCATCAACAGACAAGGTAACCAACCCACTGACGCTCTGAGATGAATGAAAAAAACTGTCTATTCCTCAGCCCAGCCTCACCCTCCTAGAGCAGAGAGAGGAGACTCTGACTCTTTCAGGAGAGGGAAACAGGTTTCTAACTGTACTGGAAGAAACCAACAACAAACTCTAGGACATTGTCACACAGTAGCCACTGTTTAATAGGTTCTAAGCTCAGGTGTTGGCCGTCAACAGCGGGAAACACTCTCTGAGCAGAATAAAGAACCTGCAAGTCTACTCCACAGCCAATATATATACCTGGAGCAGAGAGAGGAGATTGAAACATAACAGTCTTCCAGCATTGGTATTGTGGGAAAACTACTTCAGGGTCAGGATATGAACAGGTGTTGGCCATCAACAGAGGATAACCTACTGACTCTCTGAGATGAATCTAGGTTGGAGTTGCAATTGCATTTCCTTGATTCCTCACGTCCTCTCTCCTTGCATCCTTCTCACAACTCATTGGATGTGAAGGTCAGATGTCTGTCCCCTAGACATCTCTCCCCTGGACGTCTCTCCCCTGGACGTCTCTCCCCCGTCTCTCCCCTGGACGTCTCTCCCCTGGACGTCTCTCCCCTAGACGTCTCTCCCCTGGACGTCTCTCCCCTAGACGTCTCTCCCCTGGATGTCTCTCCCCTCGACGTCTCTCCCCAGGACGTCTCTCCCCAGGACGTCCCCCCTGGACGTCTCTCCCTAGACGTCTCTCCCCTGGACGTCTCTCCCCTGGACGTCTCTCCCCTGGACGTCTCTCCCCAGGACGTCTCTCCCCTGGACGTCTCTCCCCTGGACGTCTCTCCCCTGGACGTCTCTCCCCTGGACGTCTCTCCCCTGGACGTCTCTCCCCTGGACGTCTCTCCCCTAGACGTCTCTCCCCCCTAGGACGTCTCTCCCTGGACGTCTCTCCCCTAGACGCTCTCCCCAGGACGTCTCTCCCCTGGACGTCTCTCCCCAGGACGTCTCTCCCCTAGACGTCTCTCCCCAGGACGTCTCTCCCCTGGACGTCTCTCCCCTGGACGTCTCTCCCCTAGACATCTCTCCCCAGGACGTCTCTCCCCAGGACGTCTCTCCCCTAGACGTCTCTCCCCTGGACGTCTCTCCCCTGGACGTCTCTCCCCTAGACGTCTCTCCCCAGACGTCTCTCCCCAGGACGTCTCTCCCCAGGACGTCTCTCCCCTGGACGTCTCTCCCCTGGACGTCTCTCCCCTGGACGTCTCTCCCCCCTGGACGTCTCTCCCCTGGACGTCTCTCCCCAGGACGTCTCTCCCCTGGACGTCTCTCCCCTGGACGTCTCTCCCCTGGACGTCTCTCCCCTGGACGTCTCTCCCCTGGACGTCTCTCCCCAGGACGTCTCTCCCCTGGACGTCTCTCCCCAGGACGTCTCTCCCCTGGACGTCTCTCCCTGGATGTCTCTCCCCTGGACGTCTCTCCCCTGACGTCTCTCTCCCCTGGACGTCTCTCCCCTAGACGTCTCTCCCCAGGACGTCTCTCCCCTGGACGTCTCTCCCCTAGATCTCTCCCCAGGACGTCTCTCCCTGGACGTCTCTCCCCAGGACGTCTCTCCCTGGACGCGTCTCTCCCTGGATGTCTCTCCCCAGGAGGCTCTCCCCTGGACGTCTCTCCCCCTGGACGTCTCTCCCTGGACGTCTCTCCCCTGGGAGTCTCTCCCCTAGTCTCTCCCCTGGACGCTCTCCCCTGGAGTCTGGATCCCCTGGACGTCTCTCCCCAGGACGTCTCTCCCCTAGACGTCTCTCCCCTGGACGTCTCTCCCCTGGATGTCTCTCCCCTGGACGGCTCTCCCCTAGACGTCTCTCCCCTGGACGTCTCTCCCAGTGGATAATCTCCCCTGGACGTCTCTCCCCTGGACGTCTCTCCCCTGGACGTCTCTCCCCTGGACGTCTCTCCCCTAGACGTCTCTCCCCTAGACGTCTCTCCCCAGGACGTCTCTCCCCTCTGACCTTCTCATCCAATGTGTTTTGAGAAGGATGCAAGGAGAGAGGACGCTAGGAATCAAGGAAATGCAATTGAGATGCCTCCAAAGCTACCCCCCACAAATCTACTCCTCAGCCCATTCAAAATCCCCATTAAATTCTCCATCTTCAAAATGTTTTACGAAGGGAAAGCTGTTTTCTGTGGATGATGGAGGCTGTGCCAGCTGGATAATGGGGGCTGTGTCAGCTGGAAGATGGGGGCTGTCCCAGTTGGATGATGGGGGATGTGCCAGTTGGATGATGGGGCTGTGCCAGTTGGATGATGTGGGATGTGCCAGTTGGATAATGGGGGCTGTGCCAGTTGGATAATGGAGGCTGTGCCAGCTGGGAGATGGGGGCTGTGCCAGTTGGATGATGGGGCTGTGCCAGTTGGATAATGGGGCTGTGCTAGTTGGATAATGGAGGCTGTGCCAGTTGGATGATGGGGGCTGTGCCAGTTGGATGATGGAGGCTGTGCCAGTTGGATGATTGGGGCTGTGCCAGTTGGATGATGGAGGCTGTGCCAGTTGGATGATGGAGGCTGTGCCAGTTGGATAATGGAGGCTGTGCCAGCTGGGAGATGGGGGCTGTGCCAGTTGGATGATGGGGCTGTGCCAGTTGGATAATGGAGGCAGTGCCAGTTGGATGATGGGGGCTGTGCCAGTTGGCTAATTGGGGCTGTGCCAGTTGGATGATGGGGGCTGTGCCAGTTGGATGATGGGGCTGTGCCAGTTGGATAATGGAGGCTGTGCCAGTTGGATGATGGGGGCTGTGCCAGTTGGATAATGGAGGCTCTGCCAGTTGGATGATGGGGGCTGTGTCAGATGGATGATGGGGGCTGTGCCAGTTGGATAATGGAGGCTGTGCCAGCTGGAAGATGGGGGCTGTGCCAGTTGGATAATGGGGGCTGTGCCAGTTGGATGATGGGGGCTGTGCCAGTTGGATGAAGGGGGCTGTGCCAGTTGGATAATTGGGGCTGTGCCAGTTGGATAATGGGGGCTGTGCCAGTTGGATGAAGGGGGCTGTGCTTGGGCCTGATTTGAATAAATATTATATAGTGGTGGATTCTTGGGGTGGGCTGACACACACACACACACACACGCTGGGGTGTGGGTGACCAGGACTTCCTTTTCACCTCAGGGTGATGCCTGGCCATCAGACATCCTATCACAGTGTTTTGCCTGGAATCATGTGTGTGTGTGTGTGTGTCCACTGTGTGTGTGTGTGTGGCCTGTGTGTGTGTGTGTGTGTGTGTGTGTGTGTGTGTCAACCATGTGTGTGTGTGTGTGTGTGTATATATATATATGTGTCTGCTCTCATCCATCTGCATGGATGGATCTGCATCTGCATCTGCATCCTAATTGCCTGGTTTGTTGACCCACAATGAGCAGACCTGAGCAGGGAGGTGTGTTTGAGTGTGTGTTTGTGTCTGTGTCTGCGTGTGTACAGGTCAGTTGGGGATGGATATGGAGGTTACAGATATGACTTATAGTGATGTGACACGGGGAGCGAGAGGGAGGAACTCCCTGCCTTGGCTGTCACAGCTCACAGCGACTGACTGTGTTCCTATCACAGACAGCCTATCACAGACAGCCTAGCCGGCAAGCCTACATCATACCACACCATCAGACA